>NW_018743084.1:0-61101 GCF_001683475.1 Chenopodium quinoa | reverse complement strand
AATCAAATGAGAGTCAAATAAATTCAAACAAAGCTAATTAAATCAAATAAAAGTAAAATACATTCTACAAAGCTAATTGCATCAAATGAAAGTCAAACACATTCAAACAAAGCCTTTTAAATCAACTGAAAGTTAAACACATTCAAAAAAAAGCTTTTTAATTTAAATTAAAGTCAAACACATTCAAACAAAGCTATATAAATCAAATTAAAGTGAAATGCATTCTACAAAGCAAATTGAATTAAATGAAATTCAAACACATTCAAACAAAACTATTTGAATCAAATGACAGTCAAATACATTCTACAAAGCTAATTGAATCAATTGAAAGTCAAACACATTCAAACAAAGCTATTTGAATCAAATGAACGTCAAATACATTCTACAAAGCTAATTGAATCAACTGAAAGTCAAAACATTCAAACAAAGCTAATTGAATCAAATGAAAGTCAAACACATTCAAAACAAAGCTATTTTAATTAATGAATGTCAAATACATTCTACAAAGCTAATTAAATCAAATGAAAGTCAAAGACATTCAAACAAAGCTATTTAAAGAAAATGAAAGTCAAATACATTGTACAATGCAAATTGAAACAAATGAAAGTCAAACACAGTCAAACAAAGTTATTTGACTCAAATGAAAGTCAAATACATTCTACAAAGCTAATTGAATCAAATGAAAGTCAAACACATTCAAATAAAGCTATTTTAATCAAATGAAAGTCAAACGTTCTACAAAGCTAATTGTATCAAATGAAAAGTCAAACGCAATAAAATAAAGCTATTTGAGTCAAATGAAAGTCAAAACACATTCAAACAAAGTTGTTTAAATTAAATGAAAGTGAAATGTATTCTACAAAACTAATTGAATCAAAAGAAAGTTAAACGCATTCAAACAAAGCTATTTGAATCAAATGAAAGTCAAACACATTCAAACAAAGCTAATTGAATCAAATGAAAGTCAAATACATTCAACAAAGCTAATTGAATCAAATGAAAGTCAAACACATTCAAACAAAGCTAATCGAATCTAATGAAAGTCAAGCACATTCAAACAAAGCTATTTTAATCGAATGAAAGTCAATTACATTCTTCAAAGCTAATTGAATCAAATGAAAGTCAAACACATTCAAACAAAGCTATTTAAATCAAATGAAAGTCAAACACATTCAAACAAAGCTATTCGAATCAAATGAGAGTCAAATACATTAAAACAAAGCTAATTAAATCAAATAAAAGTCTAATACATTCTACAAAGCTAATTGAATTAAATTAAAGTCAAACACATTCAAACAAAGCTAGTTGAATCAAATGAAAGTCAAACACATTCAAACAAAGATTTCGAATCAAATGAAAGTCAAATACATTCTACAAAGCTAATTGAATCAAATGAAAGTCAAACACATTCAAATAAAGCTATTTGAATCAAATGAAAGTCAAATACATTCTACAAAGCTAATTGAATCAAATGAAAGTCAAACACATTCAAACAGAGCCTTTTAAATCAAATGAAAGTCAAACACATTCAAAAAAAGCTTTTTAATTTAAATGAAAGTCAAACACATTCAAACAAAGCTATGTAAATCAAAAGAAAGTGGAATGCATTCTACAAAGCAAATTGAATTAAATGATATTCAAACACATTCAAACAAAGCTATTTGAATCAAATGACAGTCAAACACATTCTACAAAGCTAATTGAATCAATTGAAAGTCAAACACATTCAAACAAAGCTATTTGAATCAAATGAAAGTCAAATACATTCTACAAAGCTAATTGAATCAAATTAAAGTCAAACACAGTCTAACAAAGTCTTTTAAATCTAATGAAAGTCAAACACATTAAAAAAAAGCTTTTTAATTTAAATGAAAGTCAAACACATTCAAACAAAGCTATATAAATCAAATGAAAGTGAAATGCATTCTACAAAGCAAATTGAATTAAATGAAATTCAAACACATTCAAACAAAGCTATTTGAATCAAATGACAGTCAAATACATTCTACGAAGCAAATTGAATCAAATGAAAGTCAAACACAGTCAAACAAAGTTATTTGATTCAAATGAAAGTCAAATATATTCTACAAAGCTAATTGAGTCAAATGAAAGTCAAACACATTCAAACAAAGCTAATTAAATCAAATAAAAGTCAAATACATTCTACAAAGCTAAATGAATCATATAAAAGTCAAACACATTCAAACAAAGCTTTCGAATCAATTGAAAGTCAAATACATTCTACAAAGCTAATTGAATCAAATGAAAGTCAAACACATTTAAACAAAGCTATTTGAATCAAATGAAAGTCAAATACATTCTACTAAGCTAATTGAATCAAATGAAAGTCAAACACATTCAAACAAAGCTATTTGAATCAAATGATAGTCAAATACGTTCTACAAAGCTAATTGTATCAAATGAAAGTCAAACACATTCAAACAAAGCTATTTGAATAAAATGAAAGTGAAATGCATTCTACAAAGCTAATTGAATCAAATGAAAGTGAAACACAATCAAACAAAGCTATTTGAATCAAATGAGAGTCAAATACATTCAAATAAAGCTAATTAAATCAAATAAAAGTCAAATACATTCTACAAAGCTAATTGAATCAAATGAAAGTCAAACACATTCAAACAAAGCTAATTGAATTAACTGAAATTCAAAACACATTCAAATAAAGATTTCGTATTAAATGAAAGTCAAATACATTCTACAAAGCTAATTGAATCAAATGAAAGTCAAACACATTCAATTAAAGCTATTTGAATCAAATGAAAGTCAAATACATTCTTCAAAGCTAATTGAATCAAATGAAAGTCAAACACATTCAAACAAAGCTATTTGAATCAAATGAGAGTCAAATAAATTCAAACAAAGCTAATTAAATCAAATAAAAGTAAAATACATTCTACAAAGCTAATTGCATCAAATGAAAGTCAAACACATTCAAACAAAGCCTTTTAAATCAACTGAAAGTCAAACACATTCAAAAAAAAGCTTTTTAATTTAAATGAAAGTCAAACACATTCAAACAAAGCTATATAAATCAAATTAAAGTGAAATGCATTCTACAAAGCAAATTGAATTAAATGAAATTCAAACACATTCAAACAAAACTATTTGAATCAAATGACAGTCAAATACATTCTACAAAGCTAATTGAATCAATTGAAAGTCAAACACATTCAAACAAAGCTATTTGAGTCAAATGAACGTCAAATACATTCTACAAAGCTAATTGAATCAACTGAAAGTCAAACACATTCAAACAAAGCTAATTGAATCAAATGAAAGTCAAACACATTCAAACAAAGCTATTTTAATTAAATGAATGTCAAATACATTCTACAAAGCTAATTGAATCAAATGAAAGTCAAAGACATTCAAACAAAGCTATTTAAAGAAAATGAAAGTCAAATACATTCTACAATGCAAATTGAAACAAATGAAAGTCAAACACAGTCAAACAAAGTTATTTGACTCAAATGAAAGTCAAATACATTCTACAAAGCTAATTGAATCAAATGAAAGTCAAACACATTCAAATAAAGCTATTTTAATCAAATGAAAGTCAAATACGTTCTACAAAGCTAATTGTATCAAATGAAAGTCAAACGCAATAAAATAAAGCTATTTGAGTAAAATGAAAGTCAAACACATTCAAACAAAGTTGTTTAAATTAAATGAAAGTGAAATGTATTCTACAAAGCTAATTGAATCAAATGAAAGTAAAACGCATTCAAACAAAGCTATTTGAATCAAATGAAAGTCAAACACATTCAAACAAAGCTAATTGAATCAAATGAAAGTCAAATACATTCAACAAAGCTAATTGAATCAAATGAAAGTCAAACACATTCAAACAAAGCTAATCGAATCTAATGAAAGTCAAGCACATTCAAATAAAGTTATTTTAATCGAATGAAAGTCAATTACATTCTACAAAGCTAATTGAATCAAATGAAAGTCAAACACATTCAAACAAAGCTATTTGAATCAAATGAAAGTCAAACACATTCAAACAAAGCTATTCGAATCAAATGAGAGTCAAATACATTAAAACAAAGCTAATTAAATCAAATAAAAGTCTAATACATTCTACAAAGCTAATTGAATTAAATTAAAGTCAAACACATTCAAACAAAGCTAGTTGAATCAAATGAAAGTCAAACACATTCAAACAAAGATTTCGAATCAAATGAAAGTCAAATACATTCTACAAAGCTAATTGAATCAAATGAAAGTCAAACACATTCAAATAAAGCTATTTGAATCAAATGAAAGTCAAATACATTCTACAAAGCTAATTGAATCAAATGAAAGTCAAACACATTTAAACAAAGCTATTTGAATCAAAGGAGAGTCAAATAAATTCAAACAAAGCTAATTAAATCAAATAAAAGTAAAATACATTCTAACAAAGCTAATTGAATCAAATGAAAGTCAAACACATTCAAACAAAGCCTTTTAAATCAAATGAAAGTCAAACACATTCAAAAAAAAGCTTTTAATTTAAATGAAAGTCAAACACATTCAAACAAAGCTATGTAAATCAAATGAAAGTGGAATGCATTCTACAAAGCAAATTGAATTAAATGAAATTCAAACACATTCAAACAAAGCTATTTGAATCAAATGAAAGTCAAACACATTCTACAAAGCTAATTGAATCAATTGAAAGTCAAACACATTCAAACAAAGCTATTTGAATCAAATGAAAGTCAAATACATTCTACAAAGCTAATTGTATCAAATTAAAGTCAAACACAGTCAAACAAAGTCTTTTAAATCAAATGAAAGTCAAACACATTAAAAAAAAGCTTTTTAATTTAAATGAAAGTCAAACACATTCAAACAAAGCTATATAAATCAAAAAGTGAAATGCATTCTACAAAGCAAATTGAATTAAATGAAATTCAAACACATTCAAACAAAGCTATTTGAATCAAATGACAGTCAAATACATTCTACAAAGCAAATTGAATCAAATGAAAGTCAAACACAGTCAAACAAAGTTATTGATTCAAATGAAAGTCAAATACATTCTACAAAGCTAATTGAGTCAAATGAAAGTCAAACACATTCAAACAAAGCTAATTAAATCAAATAAAAGTCAAATACATTCTACAAAGCTAAATGAATCATATAAAAGTCAAACACATTCAAACAAAGCTAATTGAATCAAATGGAAGTCAAATACATTCTACAATGCTAATTGAATTAAATTAATGTCAAACACATTCAAAATAAGCTAATTGAATTTAATGAAAGTCAAACACATTCAAACAAAGCTTTCGAATCAATTGAAAGTCAAATACATTCTACAAAGCTAATTGAATCAAATGAAAGTCAAACACATTTAAACAAAGCTATTTGAATCAAATGAAAGTCAAATACATTCTACTAAGCTAATTAAATCAAATGATAGTCAAACACATTCAAACAAAGCTATTTGAATCAAATGACAGTCAAATACGTTCTACAAAGCTAATTGTATCAAATGAAAGTCAAACACATTCAAACAAAGCTATTTGAATAAAATGAAAGTGAAATGCATTCTACAAAGCTAATTGAATCAAATGAAAGTGAAACACAATCAAACAAAGCTATTTGAATCAAATGAGAGTCAAATACATTCAAACAAAGCTAATTAAATCAAATAAAAGTCAAATACATTCTACAAAGCTAATTGAATCAAATGAAAGTCAAACACATTCAAATAAAGCTATTTGAATCAAATGAAAGTCAAATACATTCTTCAAAGCTAATTGAATCAAATGAAAGTCAAACACATTCAAACAAAGCTATTTGAATCAAATGAGAGTCAAATAAATTCAAACAAAGCTAATTAAATCAAATAAAAGTAAAATACATTCTACAAAGCTAATTGCATCAAATGAAAGTCAAACACATTCAAACAAAGCCTTTTAAATCAACTGAAAGTCAAACACATTCAAAAAAAGCTTTTTAATTTAAATGAAAGTCAAACACATTCAAACAAAGCTATATAAATCAAATTAAAGTGAAATGCATTCTACAAAGCAAATTAAATTAAATGAAATTCAAACACATTCAAACAAAACTATTTTAATCAAATGACAGTCAAATACATTCTACAAAGCTAATTGAATCAATTGAAAGTTAAACACATTCAAACAAAGCTATTTGAATCAAATGAACGTCAAATACATTCTACAAAGCTAATTGAATCAACTGAAAGTCAAACACATTCAAACAAAGCTAATTGAATCAAATGAAAGTCAAACACATTCAAACAAAGCTATTTTAATTAAATGAATGTCAAATACATTCTACAAAGCTTATTGAATCAAATGAAAGTCAAAGACATTCAAACAAAGCTATTTAAAGAAAATGAAAGTCAAATACATTTTACAATGCAAATTGAAACAAATTTAAGTCAAACACAGTCAAACAAAGTTATTTGACTCAAATGAAAGTCAAATACATTCTACAAAGCTAATTGAATCAAATGAAAGTCAAACACATTCAAATAAAGCTATTTTAATCAAATGAAAGTCAAATACGTTCTACAAAGCTAATTGTATCAAATGAAAGTCAAACGCAATAAAATAAAGCTATTTGAGTAAAATGAAAGTCAAACACATTCAAACAAAGTTGTTTAAATTAAATGAAAGTGAAATGTATTCTACAAAGCTAATTGAATCAAATGAAAGTTAAACGCATTCAAACAAAGCTATTTGAATCAAATAAAAGTCAAACATATTCAAACAAAGCTAATTGAATCAAATGAAAGTCAAATACATTCAACAAAGCTAATTGAATCAAATGAAAGTCAAACACATTCAAACAAAGCTAATCGAATCTAATGAAAGTCAAGCACATTCAAACAAAGCTAATTTAATCGAATGAAAGTCAATTACATTCTCCAAAGCTAATTGAATCAAATGAAAGTCAAACACATTCAAACAAAGCTATTTGAATCAAATGAAAGTCAAACACATTCAAACAAAGCTATTCGAATCAAGTGAGAGTCAAATACATTAAAACAAAGCTAATTAAATCAAATAAAAGTCTAATACATTCTACAAAGCTAATTGAATTAAATTAAAGTCAAACACATTCAAACAAAGCTAGTTGAATCAAATGAAAGTCAAACACATTCAAACAAAGATTTCGAATCAAATGAAAGTCAAATACATTCTACAAAGCTAATTGAATCAAATGAAAGTCAAACACATTCAAATAAAGCTATTTGAATCAAATGAAAGTCAAATACATTCTACAAAGCTAATTGAATCAAATGAAAGTCAAACACATTGAAACAAAGCTATTTGAATCAAAGGAGAGTCAAATAAATTCAAACAAAGCTAATTAAATCAAATAAAAGTAAAATACATTCTACAAAGCTAATTGAATCAAATGAAAGTCAAACACATTCAAACAAAGCCTTTTAAATCAAATGAAAGTCAAACACATTCAAAAAAAGCTTTTTAATTTAAATGAAAGTCAAACACATTCAAACAAAGCTATATAAATCAAATGAAAGTGAAATGCATTCTACAAAGCAAATTGAATTAAATGAAATTCAAACACATTCAAACAAAGCTATTTGAATCAAATGACAGTCAAACACATTCTACAAAGCTAATTGAATCAATTGAAAGTCTAACACATTCAAACAAAGCTATTTGAATCAAATGAAAGTCAAATACATTCTACAAAGCTAATTGAATCAAATTAAAGTCAAACACAGTCAAACAAAGTCTTTTAAATCAAATGAAAGTCAAACACATTAAAAAAAAAAGCTTTTTAATTTAAATGAAAGTCAAACACATTCAAACAAAGCTATATAAATCAAATGAAAGTGAAATGCATTCTACAAAGCAAATTGAATTAAATGAAATTCAAACACATTCAAACAAAGCTATTTGAATCAAATGACAGTCAAATACATTCTACAAAGCAAATTGAATCAAATGAAAGTCAAACACAGTCAAACAAAGTTATTTGATTCAAATGAAAGTCAAATACATTCTACAAAGCTAATTGAGTCAAATGAAATTCAAACACATTCAAACAAAGCTAATTAAATCAAATAAAAGTCAAATACATTCTACAAAGCTAAATGAATCATATAAAAGTCAAACACATTCAAACAAAGCTAATTGAATCAAATGGAAGTCAAATACATTCTACAATGCTAATTGAATTAAATTAATGTCAAACACATTCAAAATAAGCTAATTGAATTTAATGAAAGTCAAACACATTCAAACAAAGCTTTCGAATCAATTGAAAGTCAAATACATACTACAAAGCTAATTGAATCAAATGAAAGTCAAACACATTTAAACAAAGCTATTTGAATCAAATGAAAGTCAAATACATTCTACTAAGCTAATTGAATCAAATGAAAATCAAACACATTCAAACAAAGCTATTTGAATCAAATGACAGTCAAATACGTTCTACAAAGCTAATTGTATCAAATGAAAGTCAAACACATTCAAACAAAGCTATTTGAATAAAATGAAAGTGAAATGCATTCTACAAAGCTACTTGAATCAAATGAAAGTGAAACACAATCAAACAAAGCTATTTGAATCAAATGAGAGTCAAATACATTCAAACAAAGCTAATTAAATCAAATAAAAGTCAAATACATTCTACAAAGCTAATTGAATCAAATGAAAGTCAAACACATTCAAATAAAGCTATTTGAATCAAATGAAAGTCAAATACATTCTTCAAAGCTAATTGAATCAAATGAAAGTCAAACACATTCAAACAAAGCTATTTGAATCAAATGAGAGTCAAATAAATTCAAACAAAGCTAATTAAATCAAATAAAAGTAAAATACATTCTACAAAGCTAATTGCATCAAATGAAAGTCAAACACATTCAAACAAAGCCTTTTAAATCAACTGAAAGTCAAACACATTAAAAAAAAAGCTTTTTAATTTAAATGAAAGTCAAACACATTCAAACAAAGCTATATAAATCAAATTAAAGTGAAATGCATTCTACAAAGCAAATTAAATTAAATGAAATTCAAACACATTCAAACAAAACTATTTGAATCAAATGACAGTCAAATACATTCTACAAAGCTAATTGAATCAATTGAAAGTCAAACACATTCAAACAAAGCTATTTGAATCAAATGAACGTCAAATACATTCTACAAAGCTAATTGAATCAACTGAAAGTCAAACACATTCAAACAAAGCTAATTGAATCAAATGAAAGTCAAACACATTCAAACAAAGCTATTTTAATTAAATGAATGTCAAATACATTCTACAAAGCTAATTGAATCAAATGAAAGTCAAAGACATTCAAACAAAGCTATTTAAAGAAAATGAAAGTCAAATACATTCTACAATGAAAATTGAAACAAATGAAAGTCAAACACAGTCAAACAAAGTTATTTGACTCAAATGAAAGTCAAATACATTCTACAAAGCTAATTGAATCAAATGAAAGTCAAACACATTCAAATAAAGCTATTTTAATCAAATGAAAGTCAAATACGTTCTACAAAGCTAATTGTATCAAATGAAAGTCAAACGCAATAAAATAAAGCTATTTGAGTCAAATGAAAGTCAAACACATTCAAACAAAGTTGTTTAAATTAAATGAAAGTGAAATGTATTCTACAAAGCTAATTGAATCAAATGAAAGTTAAACGCATTCAAACAAAGCTATTTGAATCAAATAAAAGTCAAACACATTCAAACAAAGCTAATTGAATCAAATGAAAGTCAAATACATTCAACAAAGCTAATTGAATCAAATGAAAGTCAAACACATTCAATCAAAGCTAATCGAATCTAATGAAAGTCAAGCACATTCAAACAAAGCTATTTTAATCGAATGAAAGTCAATTACATTCTACAAAGCTAATTGAATCAAATGAAAGTCAAACACATTCAAACAAAGCTATTTGAATCAAATGAAAGTCAAACACATTCAAACAAAGCTATTCGATTCAAATGAGAGTCAAATACATTAAAACAAAGCTAATTAAATCAAATAAAAGTCTAATACATTCTACAAAGCTAATTGAATTAAATTAAAGTCAAACACATTCAAACAAAGCTAGTTGAATCAAATGAAAGTCAAACACATTCAAACAAAGATTTCGAATCAAATGAAAGTCAAATACATTCTACAAAGCTAATTGAATCAAATGAAAGTCAAACACATTCAAATAAAGCTATTTGAATCAAATGAAAGTCAAATACATTCTACAAAGCTAATTAAATCAAATGAAAGTCAAACACATTCAAACAAAGCTATTTGAATCAAATGAAAGTCAAATACATTCTACAAAGCTAATTGAATCAAATTAAAGTCAAACACAGTCAAACAAAGTCTTTTAAATCAAATGAAAGTCAAACACATTAAAAAAAAGCTTTTTAATTTAAATGAAAGTCAAACACATTCAAACAAAGCTATATAAATCAAATGAAAGTGAAATGCATTCTACAAAGCAAATTGAATTAAATGAAATTCAAAACACATTCAAACAAAGCTATTTGAATCAAATGACAGTCAAATACATTCTACAAAGCAAATTGAATCAAATGAAAGTCAAACACAGTCAAACAAAGTTATTTGATTCAAATGAAAGTCAAATACATTCTACAAAGCTAATTGAGTCAAATAAAAGTCAAATACATTCTACAAAGCTAAATGAATCATATAAAAGTCAAACACATTCAAACAAAGCTAATTGAATCAAATTGAAGTCAAATACATTCTACAATGCTAATTGAATTAAATTAAAGTCAAACACATTCAAAATAAGCTAATTGAATTTAATGAAAGTCAAACACATTCAAACAAAGATTTCGAATCAAGTGAAAGTCAAATACATCCTACAAAGCTAATTGAATCAAATGAAAGTCAAACACATTCAAACAAAGCTTTTTAATCAAATGAAAGTCAAATACATTCTACTAAGCTAATTGAATCAAATGAATGTCAAACACATTCAAACAAAGCTATTTGAATCAAATGACAGTCAAATACGTTCTACAAAGCTAATTATATCAAATGAAAGTCAAACACATTCAAACAAAGCTATATGAATAAAATGAAAGTGAAATGCATTCTACAAAGCTAATTGAATCAAATGAAAGTGAAACACATTCAAACAAAGCTATTTGAATCAAATGAGAGTCAAATACATTCAAACAAAGCTAATTAAATCAAATAAAAGTCAAATACATTCTACAAAGCTAATTGAATCAAATGAAAGTCAAACACATTCAAACAAAGCTAATTGAATTAACTGAAAGTCAAATACATTCAACAAAGCGAATTGAATCAAATGAAAGTCAAACACATTCAAACAAAGCTAATTGAATCAAATGAAAGTCAAACACATTCAAATAAAGATTTCGTATTAAATGAAAGTCAAATACATTCTACAAAGCTAATTGAATCAAATGAATGTCAAACACATTCAAATAAAGCTATTTGAATCAAATGAAAGTCAAATACATTCTACAAAGCTAATTGAATCAAATGAAAGTCAAACACATTCAAACAAAGCTATTTGAATCAAATAAGAGTCAAATAAATTCAAACAAAGCTAATTAAATCAAATAAAAGTAAAATACATTCTACAAAGCTAATTGCATCAAATGAAAGTCAAACACATTCAAACAAAGCCTTTTAAATCAAATGAAAGTCAAACACATTCAAAAAAACCTTTTTAATTTAAATTAAAGTCAAACACATTCAAACAAAGCTATATAAATCAAATGAAAGTGAAATGCATTCTACAAAGCAAATTGAATTAAATGAAATTCAAACACATTCAAACAAAGCTATTTGAATCAAATGACAGTCGAACACATTCTACAAAGCTAATTGAATCAATTGAAAGTCAAACACATTCAAACAAAGCTATTTGAATCATATGAAAGTCAAATACATTCTACAAAGCTAATTGAATCAAATTAAAGTCAAACACAGTCAAACAAAGTCTTTTAAATCAAATGAAAGTCAAACACATTCAAAAAAAAGCTTTTTAATTTAAATGAAAGTCAAACACATTCAAACAAAGCTATATAAATCAAATGAAAGTGAAATGCATTCTACAAAGCTATTTGAAGAATATGAAAGTCAAATACATTCTACAATGCAAATTGAAACAAATGAAAGTCAAACACAGTCAAACAAAGTTATTTGACTCAAATGAAAGTCAAATACATTCTACAAAGCTAATTGAATCAAATGAAAGTCAAACACATTCAAATAAAGCTATTTGAATCAAATGAAAGTCAAATACGTTCTACAAAGCTAATTGAATCAAATGAAAGTCAAACACATTCAAACAAAGCTATTTGAATAAATTAAAAGTATAATACATTCTATAAAGCTAATTGAACCAAATGAAAGTAAAAAACATTCAAACAAAGCTATTTGAATCAAATGAAAGTCAAATATATTTTACAAAGCTAGTTGAAACAAATGAAAGTCAAACACAATCAAACAAAGTTATTTGACTCAAATGAAAGTCAAATACATTCTACAAAGCTAATTGAATCAAATGAAAGTCAAACACATTCAAACAAAGCTATTTGAATCAAATGTAAGTCAAATACGTTCTACAAAGCTAATTGTATCAAATGAAAGTCAAACGCAATCAAATAAAGCTATTTGAGTCAAATGAAAGTCAAACACATTCAAACAAGGTTGTTTAAATTAAATGAAAGTGAAATGTATTCTACAAAGCTAATTGAATCAAATGAAAGTTAAACGCATTCAAACAAAGCTATTTGAATCAAATGAAAGTCAAACACATTCAAACAAAGCTAATTGAATCAAATGAAAGTCAAATACATTCAACAAAGCTAACTGAATCAAATGAAAGTCAAACACATTCAAACAAAGCTAATTGAATCAAATGAAAGTCAAGCACATTCAAACAAAGCTATTTTAATCGAATGAAAGTCAATTACATTCTACAAAGCTAATTGAATCAAATGAAAGTCAAACACATTCAAACAAAGCTATTTTAATCAAATGAAAGTCAAACACATTCAAACAAAGCTATTTGAATCAAATGAGGGTAAAATACATTAAAACAAAGCTAATTAAATCAAATAAAAGTCTAATACATTCTACAAAGCTAATTGAATTAAATTAAAGTCAAACACATTCAAACAAAGCTAATTTAATCAAATGAAAATCAAACGCATTCAAACAAAGATTTCGAATCAAATGAAAGTCAAATACATTCTACAAAGCTAATGGGATAAAATAAAAGTCAAACACATTCAAACAACGCTATTTGAATCAAATGAGAGTCAAATAAATTTAAACAAAGCTAATTAAATCAAATAAAAGTAAAATACATTCTACAAAGCTAATTGAATCAAATGAAAGTCAAACACATTCAAACAAAGCCTTTTAAATCAAATGAAAGTCAAACACATTCAAACAAAGCTATTTTAATCAAATGAAAGTCAAATACATTCTACCAAGCTAATTCAATCAAATGAAAGTAAAACACATTCCAACAAAGCTATTTGAATTAAATGAAAGTCAAACACATTCAAACAAAGCTATTTGAATCAAATGAGAGTCAAATACATTAAAACAAAGATAATTAAATCAAATAAAAGTCTAATAAATTCTACAAAGCTAATTGAATTAAATTAAAGTCAAACACATTCAAACAAAGCTAATTGAATCAAATGAAAGTCAAACACATTCAAACAAAGATTTTGAATCAAATGAAAGTCAAATACATTCTACAAAGCTAATTGAATCAAATGAAAGTCAAACACATTCAAATAAAGCTATTTGAATCAAATGAAAGTCAAATACATTCTACAAAGCTAATTGAATCAAATGAAAGTCAAACACATTCAAACAAAGCTATTTGAATCAAATGAGAGTCAAATAAATTCAAACAAAGCTATTTAAATCAAATAAAAGTAAAATACATTCTACAAAGCTAATTTCATCAAATGAAAGTCAAACACATTCAAACAAAGCCTTTTAAATCAAATGAAAGTCAAACACATTCAAAAAAAGCTTTTTAATTTAAATGAATGTCAAACACATTCAAACAAAGCTATATAAATCAAATGAAAGTGAAATGCATTCTACAAAGCAAATTGAATTAAATGAAATTCAAACACATTCAAACAAAGCTATTTGAATCAAATGACAGTCAAACACATTCTACAAAGCTAATTGAATCAATTGAAAGTCAAACACATTCAAACAAAGCTATTTGAATCAAATGAAAGTCAAATACATTCTACAAAGCTAATTGAATCAAATTAAAGTCAAACACAGTCAAACAAAGTCTTTTAAATCAAATGAAAGTCAAACACATTCAAAAAAAGCTTTTTAATTTAAATGAAAGTCAAACACATTCAAACAAAGCTATATAAATCAAATGAAAGTGAAATGCATTCTACAAAGCTATTTGAAGAAAATGAAAGTCAAATACATTCTACAATGCAAATTGAAACAAATGAAAGTCAAACACAGTCAAACAAAGTTATTTGACTCAAATGAAAGTCAAATACATTCTACAAAGCTAATTGAATCAAATGAAAGTCAAACACATTCAAATAAAGCTATTTGAATCAAATGAAAGTCAAATACGTTCTACAAAGCTAATTGTATCAAATGAAAGTCAAACGCAATCAAATAAAGCTATTTGAATCAAATGAAAGTCAAACACAATCAAACAAAGTTTTTTAAATTAAATGAAAGTGAAATGTATTCTACAAAGCTAATTGAATCAAATGAAAGTTAAACGCATTCAAACAAAGCTATTTGAATCAAATGAAAGTCAAACAGATTCAAACAAAGCTAATTGAATCAAATGAAAGTCAAATACAATCAACAAAGCTAACTGAATCAAATGAAAGTCAAACACATTCAAACAAAGCTAATTGAATCAAATGAAAGTGAAGCACATTCAAACAAAGCTTTTTTAATCGAATGAAATTCAATTACATTCTACAAAGCTAATTGAATCAAATGAAAGTCAAACACATTCAAACAAAGCTATTTGAATCAAATGAAAGTCAAACACATTCAAACAAAGCTATTTGAATCAAATGAGGGTCAAATACATTAAAACAAAGCTATTTAAATCAAATAAAAGTCTAATACATTCTACAAAGCTAATTGAATTAAATTAAAGTCAAACACATTCAAACAAAGCTAATTGAATCAAATGAAAATCAAACACATTCAAACAAAGATTTCGAATCAAATGAAAGTCAAATACATTCTACAAAGCTAATGGGATAAAATAAAAGTCAAACACATTAGAACAAAGCTATTTGAATCAAATGAGAGTCAAATAAATTTAAACAAAGCTAATTAAATCAAATAAAAGTAAAATACATTCTACAAAGCTAATTGAATCAAATGAAAGTCAAACACATTCAAACAAAGCCTTTTAAATCATATGAAAGTCAAACACATTTAAAAAAAACTTTTTAATTTAAAAGATAGTCAAACACATTCAAACAAAGCTATATAAATCAAATGAAAGTGAAATGCATTCTACAAAGGAAATTGTATTAAATGAAATTCAAACACATTCAAACAAAGCTATTTGAATCAAATGACAGTAAAATACATTCTACAAAGCTAATTGAATCAATTGAAAGTCAAACACATTCAAACAAAGCTATTTGAATAAATGAAAGTCAAATACATTCTACAAAGCTAATTAAATTAAATGAAAGTCAAAGACATTCAAACAAAGATATTTTTATTAAATGAATGTCAAATACATTCTACAAAGCTAATTGAATCAAATGAAAGTCAAACACATTCAAACAAAGCTATTTGAAGAAAATGAAAGTCAAACACAGTCAAACAAAGTTATTTGACTCAAATGAAAGTCAAATACATTCTACAAAGCTAATTGAATCAAATGAAAGTCAAACACATTCAAACAAAGCTATTTGAATCAAATGTAAGTCAAATACGTTCTACAAAGCTAATTGTATCAAATGAAAGTCAAACGCAATCAAATAAAGCTATTTGAGTCAAATGAAAGTCAAACACATTCAAACAAAGTTGTTTAAATTAAATTAAAGTGAAATGTACACTACAAAGCTAATTGAATCAAATGAAAGTTAAACGCATTCACACAAAGCTATTTGAGTCAAATGAGAGTCAAATACATTAAAACAAAGCTAATTAAATCAAATAAAAGTCTAATACATTCTACAAAGCTAATTGAATTAAATTAAAGTCAAACACATTCAAACAAAGCTAATTGAATCAAATGAAAGTCAAACACATTCAAACAAAGCTATTTGAATCAAATGAAAGTCAAACACATTCAAACAAAGCTATTTGAATCAAATGAGGGTCAAATACATTAAAACAAAGCTATTTAAATCAAATAAAAGTCTAATACATTCTACAAAGCTAATTGAATTAAATTAAAGTCAAACACATTCAAACAAAGCTAATTGAATCAAATGAAAATCAAACACATTCAAACAAAGATTTCGAATCAAATGAAAGTCAAATACATTCTACAAAGCTAATGGGATAAAATAAAAGTCAAACACATTAGAACAAAGCTATTTGAATCAAATGAGAGTCAAATAAATTTAAACAAAGCTAATTAAATCAAATAAAAGTAAAATACATTCTACAAAGCTAATTGAATCAAATGAAAGTCAAACACATTCAAACAAAGCCTTTTAAATCATATGAAAGTCAAACACATTTAAAAAAAACTTTTTAATTTAAAAGATAGTCAAACACATTCAAACAAAGCTATATAAATCAAATGAAAGTGAAATGCATTCTACAAAGGAAATTGTATTAAATGAAATTCAAACACATTCAAACAAAGCTATTTGAATCAAATGACAGTAAAATACATTCTACAAAGCTAATTGAATCAATTGAAAGTCAAACACATTCAAACAAAGCTATTTGAATAAATGAAAGTCAAATACATTCTACAAAGCTAATTAAATTAAATGAAAGTCAAAGACATTCAAACAAAGATATTTTTATTAAATGAATGTCAAATACATTCTACAAAGCTAATTGAATCAAATGAAAGTCAAACACATTCAAACAAAGCTATTTGAAGAAAATGAAAGTCAAACACAGTCAAACAAAGTTATTTGACTCAAATGAAAGTCAAATACATTCTACAAAGCTAATTGAATCAAATGAAAGTCAAACACATTCAAACAAAGCTATTTGAATCAAATGTAAGTCAAATACGTTCTACAAAGCTAATTGTATCAAATGAAAGTCAAACGCAATCAAATAAAGCTATTTGAGTCAAATGAAAGTCAAACACATTCAAACAAAGTTGTTTAAATTAAATTAAAGTGAAATGTACGCTACAAAGCTAATTGAATCAAATGAAAGTTAAACGCATTCAAACAAAGCTATTTGAATCAAATGAGAGTCAAATACATTAAAACAAAGCTAATTAAATCAAATAAAAGTCTAATACATTCTACAAAGCTAATTGAATTAAATTAAAGTCAAACACATTCAAACAAAGCTAATTGAATCAAATGAAAGTCAAACACATTCAAAGAAAGATTTTGAATCAAATGAAAGTCAAATACATTCTACAAAGCTAATTGAATCAAATGAAAGTCAAGCACCTTCAAATAAAGCTATATGAATCAAATGAAAGTCAAATACATTCTACAAAGCTAATTGAATCAAATGAAAGTCAAACACATTCAAACAAAGCTATTTGAATCAAATGAGAGTCAAATAAATTCAAACAAAGCTAATTAAATCAAATAAAAGTAAAATACATTCTACAAAGCTAATTGCATCAAATGAAAGTCAAACACATTCAAAAAAAGCCTTTTAAATCAAATGAAAGTCAAACACATTCAAAAAAAGCTTTTTAATTTAAATGAAAGTCAAACACATTCAAACAAAGCTATATAAATCAAATGAAAGTGAAATGCATTCTACAAAGCAAATTGAATTAAATGAAATTCAAACACATTCAAACAAAGCTATTTGAATCAAATGACAGTCAAACACATTCTACAAAGCTAATTGAATCAATTGAAAGTCAAACACATTCAAACAAAGCTATTTGAATCAAATGAAAGTCAAATACATTCTACAAAGCTAATTGAATCAAATTAAAGTCAAACACAGTCAAACAAAGTCTTTTAAATCAAATGAAAGTCAAACACATTCAAAACAAGCTTTTTAATTTAAATGAAAGTTAAACACATTCAAACAAAGCTATATGAATCAAATGAAAGTGAAATGCATTCTACAAAGCTATTTGAAGAAAATGAAAGTCAAATACATTCTACAATGCAAATTGAAACAAATGAAAGTCAAACACAGTCAAACAAAGTTATTTGACTCAAATGAAAGTCAAATACATTCTACAAAGCTAATTGAATCAAATGAAAGTCAAACACATTGAAATAAAACTATTTGAATCAAATGAAAGTCAAATACGTTCTACAAAGCTAATTGTATCAATTGAAAGTCAAACGCAATCAAATAAAGCTATTTGAGTCAAATGAAAGTCAAACACATTCAAACAAAGTTGTTTAAATTAAATGAAAGTGAAATGTATTCTACAAAGCTAATTGAATCAACTGAAAGTTTAACGCATTCAAACAAAGCTATTTGAATCAAATGAAAGTCAAACACATTCAAACAAAGCTAATTGAATCAAATGAAAGTCAAATACATTCAACAAAGCTAACTGAATCAAATGAAAGTCAAATACATTCAAACAAAGCTAATTGAATCAAATGAAAGTCAAGCACATTCAAACAAAGCTATTTTAATCAAATGAAAGTCAAACACATTCAAACAAAGCTATTTGAATCAAATGAGGGTCAAATACATTAAAACAAAGCTAATTAAATCAAATAAAAGTCTAATACATTCTACAAAGCTAATTCAATTAAATTAAAGTCAAACACATTCAAACAAAGCTAATTGAATCAAATGAAAATCAAACACATTCAAACAAAGATTTCGAATCAAATGAAAGTTAAATACATTCTACAAAGCTAATGGGATAAAATAAAAGTCAAACACATTTAAACAAAGCTATTTGAATCAAATGAGAGTCAAATAAATTTAAACAAAGCTAATTAAATCAAATAAAAGTAAAATACATTCTACAAAGCTAATTGAATCAAATGAAAGTCAAACACATTCAAACAAAGCCTTTTAAATCAAATGAAAGTCAAACACATTCAAAAAAAGCTTTTTAATTTAAAAGATAGTCAAACACATTCAAACAAAGCTATATAAATCAAATGAAAGTGAAATGCATTCTACAAAGGAAATTGAATTAAATGAAATTCAAACACATTCAAACAAAGCTATTTGAATCAAATGTCAGTAAAATACATTCTACAAAGCTAATTGAATCAATTGAAAGTCAAACACATTCAAACAAAGCTATTTGAATAAATGAAAGTCAAATACATTCTACAAAGCTAATTGAATCAAATGAAAGTCAAAGATATTCAAACAAAGCAAATTGAATCAAATGAAAGTCAAACACAATCAAACAAAGATATTTTAATTAAATGAATGTCAAATACATTTTACAAAGCTAATTGAATCAAATGAAAGTCAAACACATTCAAACAAAGCTATTTGAATCAAATGAAAGTCAAACACATTCAAACAAAGCTATTTGAATCAAATGAGGGTCAAATACATTAAAACAAAGCTATTTAAATCAAATAAAAGTCTAATACATTCTACAAAGCTAATTGAATTAAATTAAAGTCAAACACATTCAAACAAAGCTAATTGAATCAAATGAAAATCAAACACATTCAAACAAAGATTTCGAATCAAATGAAAGTCAAATACATTCTACAAAGCTAATGGGATAAAATAAAAGTCAAACACATTCAAACAAAGCTATTTGAATCAAATGAGAGTCAAATAAATTTAAACAAAGCTAATTAAATCAAATAAAAGTAAAATACATTCTACAAAGCTAATTGAATCAAATGAAAGTCAAACACATTCAAACAAAGCCTTTTAAATCAAATGAAAGTCAAACACATTTAAAAAAACACTTTTTAATTTAAAAGATAGTCAAACACATTCAAACAAAGCTATATAAATCAAATGAAAGTGAAATGCATTCTACAAAGGAAATTGAATTAAATGAAATTCAAACACATTCAAACAAAGCTATTTGAATCAAATGAAAGTAAAATACATTCTACAAAGCTAATTGAATCAATTGAAAGTCAAACACATTCAAACAAAGCTATTTGAATAAATGAAAGTCAAATACTTTCTACAAAGCTAATTAAATCAAATGAAAGTCAAAGACATTCAAACAAAGATATTTTTATTAAATGAATGTCAAATACATTCTACAAAGCTAATTGAATCAAATGAAAGTCAAACACATTCAAACAAAGCTATTTGAAGAAAATGAAAGTCAAATAAATTCTACAAACAAATTGAAACAGATGAAAGTCAAACACAGTCAAACAAAGTTATTTGACTCAAATGAAAGTCAAATACATTCTACAAAGCTAATTGAATCAAATGAAAGTCAAACACATTCAAACAAAGCTATTTGAATCAAATGTAAGTCAAATACGTTCTACAAAGCTAATTGTATCAAATGAAAGTCAAACGCAATCAAATAAAGCTATTTGAGTCAAATGAAAGTCAAACACATTCAAACAAAGTTGTTTAAATTAAATTAAAGTGAAATGTACGCTACAAAGCTAATTGAATCAAATGAAAGTTAAACGCATTCAAACAAAGCTATTTGAGTCAAATGAGAGTGAAATACATTAAAACAAAGCTAATTTAATCAAATAAAAGTCTAATACATTCTACAAAGCTAATTGAATTAAATTAAAGTCAAACACATTCAAACAAAGCTAATTGAATCAAATGAAAGTCAAACACATTCAAACAAAGATTTTGAATCAAATGAAAGTCAAATACATTCTACAAAGCTAATTGAATCAAATGAAAGTCAAACACCTTCAAATAAAGCTATTTGAATCAAATGAAAGTCAAATACATTCTACAAAGCTAATTGAATCAAATGAAAGTCAAACACATTCAAACAAAGCTATTTGAATCAAATGAGAGTCAAATAAATTCAAACAAAGCTAATTAAATCAAATAAAAGTAAAATACATTCTACAAAGCTAATTGCATCAAATGAAAGTCAAACACATTCAAACAAAGCTATTTTAATCAAATGAGGGTCAAATACATTAAAACAAAGCAAATTGAATCAAATGAAAGTCAAACACAATCAAACAAAGATATTTTAATTAAATGAATGTCAAATGCATTTTACAAAGCTAATTGAATCAAATGAAAGTCAAACACATTCAAACAAAGCTATTTGATGAAAATGAAAGTCAAATACATTCTACAAACAAATTGAAACAAATGAAAGTCAGACACAGTCAAACAAAGTTATTTGACTCAAATGAAAGTCAAATACATTCTACAAAGCTAATTGAATCAAATGAAAGTCAAACACATTCAAACAAAGCTATTTGAATCAAATGTAAGTCAAATACGTTCTACAAAGCTAATTGTATCAAATGAAAGTCAAACGCAATCAAATAAAGCTATTTGAGTCAAATGAAAGTCAAACACATTCAAACAAAGTTGTTTAAATTAAATTAAAGTGAAATGTACGCTACAAAGCTAATTGAATCAAATGAAAGTTAAACGCATTCAAACAAAGCTATTTGAATCAAATGAGAGTCAAATACATTCTACAAAGCTAATTGAATCAAATGAAAGTCAAACACATTCAAACAAAGCTAATTGAATCAAATGAGAGTCAAATACATTCCACAAAGCTAATTGAATCAAATGAAAGTCAAACACATTCAAATGAAGCTAATTGAATCAAATGAAATTCAAGCACATTCAAACAAAGCTATTTTAATCAAATGAAAGTCAAATACATTCTACCAAGCTAATTCAATCAAATGAAAGTAAAAAATATTCCAACAAAGCTATTTGAATCAAATGAAAGTTAAACACATTCAAACAAAGCTATTTGAATCAAATGAGAGTCAAATACATTAAAACAAAGCTAATTAAATCAAATAAAAGTCTAATACATTCTACAAAGCTAATTGAATTAAATTAAAGTAAAACACATTCAAACAAAGCTAATTGAATCAAATGAAAGTCAAACACATTCAAATAAAGCTATTTGAATCAAATGAAAGTCAAATACGTTCTACAAAGCTAATTGTATCAATTGAAAGTCAAACGCAATCAAATAAAGCTATTTGAGTCAAATGAAAGTCAAACACATTCAAACAAAGTTGTTTAAATTAAATGAAAGTGAAATGTATTCTACAAAGCTAATTGAATCAACTGAAAGTTAAACGCATTCAAACAAAGCTATTTGAATCAAATGAAAGTCAAACACATTCAAACAAAGCTAATTGAATCAAATGAAAGTCAAATACATTCAACAAAGCTAACTGAATCAAATGAAAGTCAAACACATTCAAACAAAGCTAATTGAATCAAATGAAAGTCAAGCACATTCAAACAAAGCTATTTTAATCGAATGAAAGTCAATTACATTCTACAAAGCTAATTGAATCAAATGAAAGTCAAACACATTCAAACAAAGCTATTTGAATCAAATGAAAGTCAAACACATTCAAACAAAGCTATTTGAATCAAATGAGGGTCAAATACATTAAAACAAAGCTAATTAAATCAAATAAAAGTCTAATACATTCTACAAAGCTAATTGAATTAAATTAAAGTCAAACAAATTCAAACAAAGCTAATTGAATCAAATGAAAATCAAACACATTCAAACAAAGATTTCGAATCAAATGAAAGTCAAATACATTCTACAAAGCTAATGGGATAAAATAAAAGTCAAACACATTCAAACATAGCTATTTGAATCAAATGAGAGTCAAATAAATTTAAACAAAGCTAATTAAATCAAATAAAAGTAAAATACATTCAACAAAGCTAATTGAATCAAATGAAAGTCAAACACATTCAAACAAAGCCTTTTAAATCAAATGAAAGTCAAACACATTCAAAAAAAGCTTTTTAGTTTAAAAGATAGTCAAACACATTCAAACAAAGCTATATAAATCAAATGAAAGTGAAATGCATTCTACAAAGGAAATTGAATTAAATGAAATTCAAACACATTCAAACAAAGCTATTTGAATCAAATGACAGTAAAATACATTCTACAAATCAAATTGAATCAATTGAAAGGTAAAACACATTCAAACAAAGCTATTTGAATAAATGAAAGTCAAATACATTCTACAAAGCTAATTGAATCAAATGAAAGTCAAAGATATTCAAACAAAGCTAATTGAATCAAATGAAAGTCAAACACAATCAAACAAAGATATTTTAATTAAATGAATGTCAAATACATTCTACAAAGCTAATTGAATCAAATGAAAGTCAAACACATTCAAACAAAGCTATTTGAAGAAAATGAAAGTCAAATACATTCTACAAACAAATTGAAACAAATGAAAGTCAAACACAGTCAAACAAAGTTATTTGACTCAAATGAAAGTCAAATACATTCTACAAAGCTAATTGAATCAAATGAAAGTCAAACACATTCAAACAAAGCTATTTGAATCAAATGTAAGTCAAATACGTTCTACAAAGCTAATCGTATCAAATGAAAGTCAAACGCAATCAAATAAAGCTATTTGAGTCAAATGAAAGTCAAACACATTCAAACAAAGTTGTTTAAATTAAATTAAAGTGAAATGTACGCTACAAAGCTAATTGAATCAAATGAAAGTTAAACGCATTCAAACAAAGCTATTTGAATCAAATGAGAGTCAAATACATTCTACAAAGCTAATTGAATCAAATGAAAGTCAAACACATTCAAACAAAGCTAATTGAATCAAATGAGAGTCAAATACATTCAACAAAGCTAATTGAATCAAATGAAAGTCAAACACATTCAAATGAATCTAATTGAATCAAATGAAATTCAAGCACATTCAAACAAAGCTATTTTAATCAAATGAAAGTCAAATACATTCTACCAAGCTAATTCAATCAAATGAAAGTAAAACACATTCCAACAAAGCTATTTGAATCAAATGAAAGTTAAACACATTCAAACAAAGCTATTTGAATCAAATGAGAGTCAAATACATTAAAACAAAGCTAATTAAATCAAATAAAAGTCTAATACATTCTACAAAGCTAATTAAATTAAATTAAAGTCAAACACATTCAAAGAAAGCTAATTGAATCGAATGAAAGTCAAACACATTCAAACAAAGATTTTGAATCAAATGAAAGTCAAATACATTCTACAAAGCTAATTGAATCAAATGAAAGTCAAACACATTCAAATAAAGCTATTTGAATCAAATGAAAGTCAAATACATTCTACAAAGCTAATTGAATCAAATGAAAGTCAAACACATTCAAACAAAGCTATTTGAATCAACGGAGAGTCAAAAAAATTCAAACAAAGCTAACTAAATCAAATAAAAGTAAAATACATTCTACAAAGCTAATTGAATCAAATGAAAGTTAAACACATTCAAACAAAGCCTTTTAAATCAAATGAAAGCCAAACACATTCAAAAAAAGCATTTTAATTTAAATGAAAGTCAAACACATTCAAACAAAGCTATATAAATCAAATAAAAGTGAAATGCATTCTACAAAGCAAATTAATCTAAATGAAATTCAAACACATTCAAACAAAGCTATTTGAATCAAATGACAGTCAAACACATTCTACAAAGCTAATTGAATCAAATGAAAGTCAATCACATTCAAACAAAGCTATTTGAATCAAGTGAAAGTCAAATTCATTCTACAAAGCTAATTGAATCAAATGAAAGTCAAAGACATTCAAACAAAGCTAATTGAATCAAATGAAAGTCAAACACATTCAAACAAAGCTATTTCAATAAAATGAATGTCAAATACATTCTACAAAGCTAATTGAATCAAATGAAAGTCAAACACATTCAAACAAAGCTATTTGAAAAAAATGAAAGTCAAATACATTCTACAAAGCAAATTGAATCAAATGAAAGTCAAACACAGTCAAACAAAGTTATTTGATTCAAATGAAAGTCAAATACATTCTACAAAGCTAATTAAATCAAATGAAAGTCAAACACATTAAAACAAAGCTAATTAAATCAAATAAAAGTCAAATACATTCTACAAAGCTAATTGAATAATATAAAAGTCAAATACATTCAAACAAAGCTAATTGAATCAAATGGAAGTTAAATACATTCTACAATGCTAATTGAATTAAATTAAAGTCAAACACATTCAAAACAAGCTAATTGAATTTAACGAAGTCAAACACATTCAAATAAAGCTTTCGAATCAAGTGAAAGTCAAATACATTCTACAAAGCTAATTGAAACAAATGAAAGTCAAACACATTCACACAAAGCTATTTGAATCAAATGAAAGTCAAATACATTCTACTAAGCTAATTGAATCAAATGAAAGTCAAACACATTCAAACAAAGCTATTTGAATCAAATGACGGTGAAATACATTCTACAAAGCTAATTGTATCAAATGAAAGTCAAACACATTCAAACAAAGCTATTTGAATAAAATGAAAGTGAAATGCATTCTACAAAGCTAATTGAATCAAATGAAAGTGAAACACATTCAAACAAAGCTAATTGAATCAAATGAAAGTCAAACACATTCAAACAAAGCTATTTGAATCAAATGAAATTCAAATACGTTATACAAAGCTAATTGTATAAAATGAAAGTCAAACGCAATCAAATAAAGCTATTTGAGTCAAATGAAAGTCAAACACATTCAAACAAAATTGTTTAAATTAAATGAAAGTGAAATGTATTCTTCAAAGCTAATTAAGTCAAATGAAAGTTAAACGCATTCAAACAAAGCTATTTGAATCAAATGAAAGTCAAACACATTCAAACAAAGCTAATTGAATCAAATGAAAGTAAAATACATTCAACAATGCTAATTGAATCAAATGAAAATCAAACACATTCAAACAAAGCTAATTGAATCAAATGAAAGTCAAGCACATTCAAACAAAGCTATTTTAATCGATTGAAAGTCAATTACATTCTATAAAGCTAATTGAATCAAATGAAAGTCAGACACATTCAAACAAAGCTATTTGAATCAAATGAAAGTCAAACACATTCAAACAAAGCTATTTGAATCAAATGAGAGTCAAATACATTAAAACAAAGCTAATTAAATAAAATAAAAGTCTAATACATTCTACAAAGCTAATTGAATTAAATTAAAGTCAAACACATTCAAACAAAGCTAATTGAATCAAATGAAAGTCAAACACATTCAAACAAAGATTTCGAATCAAATGAAAGTCTAATACATTCTACAAAGCTAATTGAATCAAATGAAAGTCAAACACATTCAAACAAAGCTATTTTAATAAAATGAATGTCAAATACATTCTACAAAGCTAATTGAATCAAATGAAAGTCAAACACATTCAAATAAAGCTATTTGAATAAAAATGAAAGTCAAATACATTCTACAAAGCTAATTGAATCAAATGAAAGTCAAACACATTCAAACAAAGCTAATTAAATCAAATAAAAGTCAAATACATTCTACAAAGCTAATTGAATCATATAAAAGTCAAATACATTCAAACAAACCTAATTGAATCAAATGGAAGTCAAATACATTCTACAAAGCTAATTGAATTAAATTAAAGTCAAACACATTCAAAACAAGCTAATTGAATTTAACGAAAGTCAAACACATTCAAATAAAGCTTTCGAATCAAGTGAAAGTCAAATACATTCTACAAAGCTAATTGAAACAAATGAAAGTCAAACACATTCAAACAAAGCTATTTGAATCAAATGAAATTCAAATACATTCTACTAAGCTAATTGAATCAAATGAAAGTCAAACACATTCAAACAAAGCTATTTGAATCAAATGACAGTCAAATACATTCTACAAAGCTAATTGTATCAAATGAAAGTCAAACACATTCAAACAAAGCTATTTGAATCATATGAAAGTTAAATGCATTCTACAAAGCTAATTGAATCAAATGAAAGTGAAACACATTCAAACAAAGCTAATTGAATCAAATGAAAGTCAAACACATTCAAACAAAGCTATTTGAATCAAATGAAAGTCAAATACGTTCTACAAAGCTAATTGTATCAAATGAAAGTCAAACGCAATCAAATAAAGCTATTTTAGTCAAATGAAAGTCAAACACATTCAAACAAAATTGTTTAAATTAAATGAAAGTGAAATGTATTCTTCAAAGCTAATTGAATCAAATGAAAGTTAAACGCATTCAAACATAGCTATTTGAATCAAATGAAAGTCAAACACATTCAAACAAAAGCTAATTGAATCAAATGAAAGTCAAATACATTCAAAAATGCTAATTGAATCAAATGAAAGTCAAACACATTCAAACAAAGCTAATTGAATCAAATGAAAGTCAAGCACATTCAAACAAAGCTATTTTAATCGAATGAAAGTCAATTACATTCTACAAAGCTAATTGAATCAAATGAAAGTCAGACACATTCAAACAAAGCTATTTGAATCAAATGAAAGTCAAACACATTCAAACAAAGCTATTTGAATCAAATGAGAGTCAAATACATTAAAACAAAGCTAATTAAATCAAATAAAAGTCTAATACATTCTACAAAGCTAATTGAATTAAATTAAAGTCAAACACATTCAAACAAAGCTAATTGAATCAAATGAAAGTCAAACACATTCAAACAAAGCTATTTCAATAAAATGAATGTCAAATACATTCTACAAAGCTAATTGAATCAAATGAAAGTCAAACACATTCAAAACAAAGCTATTTTAAGAAAATGAAAGTCAAATACATTCTACAAAGCAAATTGAATCAAATGAAAAGTCAAACACAGTCAAACAAAGTTATTTGATTCAAATGAAAGTCAAATACATTCTACAAAGCTAATTGAATCAAATGAAAGTCAAACACATTCAAATAAAGCTATTTGAATCAAAATAAAGTCAAATACGTTCTACAAAGCTAATTGAATCAAATGAAAGTCAAACACATTCAAACAAAGCTAATTAAATCAAATAAAAGTCAATTACATTCTACAAAGCTAATTGAATCATATAAAAGTCAAATACATTCAAACAAAGCTAATTGAATAAATGGAAGTCAAATACATTCTACAAAGCTAATTGAATTAAATTAAAGTCAAACACATTCAAAACAAGCTAATTGAATTTAACGAAAGTCAAACACATTCAAATAAAGCTTTCGAATCAAGTGAAAGTCAAATACATTCTACAAAGCTAATTGAAACAAATGAAAGTCAAACACATTCAAACAAAGCTATTTGAATCAAATGAAAGTCAAATACATTCTACTAAGCTAATTGAATCAAATGAAAGTCAAACACATTCAAACAAAGCTATTTGAATCAAATGACGGTGAAATACATTCTACAAAGCTAAATGTATCAAATGAAAGTCAAACACATTCAAACAAAGCTATTTGAATAAAATGAAAGTGAAATGCATTCTACAAAGCTAATTGAATCAAATGAAAGTGAAAACACATTCAAAACAAAGCTAATTGAATCAAATGAAAGTCAAACACATTCAAACAAAGCTATTTGAATCAAATGAAAGTCAAATACGTTCTAACAAAGCTAATTGTATCAAATGAAAGTCAAACGCAATCAAATAAAGCTATTTGAGTCAAATGAAAGTCAAACACATTCAAACAAAATTATTTAAATTAAATGAAAGTGAAATGTATTCTTCAAAGCTAATTGAATCAAATGAAAGTTAAACAAAAACAAAGCTATTTGAATCAAATGAAAGTCAAACACATTCAAACAAAGCTAATTGAATCAAATGAAAGTCAAATACATCAACAAGCTAAGAATCAAATGAAAGTCAAACACAAAAACAAAAAAAAAAAAAAAAAAAAAAAAAAAAAAAAAAAAAAAAAAAAAAAAAAAATTACAAATGAAAAAAAAAAAAAAAAAAAAAAATGAAAGTAAATTACTTCAAAGCTAATTGAATCAAATGAAAGTTAAACGCATTCAAACAAAGCTATTTGAATCAAATGAAAGTCAAACACATTCAAACAAAGCTAATTGAATCAAATGAAAGTCAAATACATTCAACAATGCTAATTGAATCAAATGAAAGTCAAACACATTCAAAACAAAGCTAATTGAATCAAATGAAAGTCAAGCACATTCAAACAAAGCTATTTTAATAAATCGAATTGAAAAGTCAAATTACATTCTAAACAACAAAGCTAATTGAATCAAATGAAAGTCAGACAACATTCAAACAAAGCTAATTTGAATCAAATGAAAAGTCAAAACACATTCAAACAAAGCTATTTTGAATCAAATGAAGAGTCAAATACATTAAAACAAAGCTAATTAAATCAAATAAAAGTCTAAATACATTCTACAAAGCTAATTGAATTCAAATGTAAAGTCAAAACAAAAAAAAAAAATCAAATCACATTCTACAAAGCTAATTGAATCAAATGAAAGTCAAAACACATTCAAACAAAAGCTATTTCAATAAAATGAATGTCAAATACATTCTACAAAGCTAATTGAATCAAATGAAAGTCAAACACATTCAAACAAAGCTATTTGAAAAAAATGAAAGTCAAATACATTCTACAAAGCAAATTGAATCAAATGAAAGTCAAAACACAGTCAAACAAAGTTATTTGATTCAAATGAAAGTCAAATACATTCTACAAAAGCTAATTGAATCAAATGAAAGTCAAACACATTACAAACAAAGCTAATTAAATCAAATAAAAGTCAAATACATTCTACAAAGCTAATTGAATCATATAAAAGTCAAATACATTCAAACAAAGCTAATTGAATCAAATGGAAGTTAAATACATTCTACAAAGCTAATTGAATTAAATTAAAGTCAAACACATTCAAAACAAGCTAATTGAATTTAACGAAAGTCAAACACATTCAAATAAAGCTTTCGAATCAAGTGAAAGTCAAATACATTCTACAAAGCTAATTGAAACAAATGAAAGTCAAACACATTCAAACAAAGCTATTTGAATCAAATGAAAGTCAAATACATTCTACTAAGCTAATTGAATCAAATGAAAGTCAAACACATTCAAACAAAGCTATTTGAATCAAATGACGGTGAAATACATTCTACAAAGCTAATTGTATCAAATGAAAGTCAAACACATTCAAACAAAGCTATTTGAATAAAATGAAAGTGAAATGCATTCTACAAAGCTAATTGAATCAAATGAAAGTGAAACACATTCAAACAAAGCTAATTCAATCAAATGAAAGTCAAACACATTCAAACAAAGCTATTTTGAATCAAATGAAATTCAAATACGTTATACAAAGCTAATTGTATGAAATGAAAGTCAAACGCAATCAAATAAAGCTATTTGAGTCAAATGAAAGTCAAACACATTCAAACAAAATTGTTTAAATTAAATGAAAGTGAAATGTATTCTTCAAAGCTAATTAAATCAAATGAAAGTTAAACGCATTCAAACAAAAGCTATTTGAATCAAATGAAAGTCAAACACATTCAAACAAAGCTAATTGAATCAAATGAAAGTAAAATATATTCAACAATGCTAATTGAATCAAATGAAAGTCAAACACATTCAAACAAAGCTAATTGAATCAAATGAAAGTCAAGCACATTCAAACAAAGCTATTTTAATCGATTGAAAGTCAATTACATTCTATAAAGCTAATTGAATCAAATGAAAGTCAGACACATTCAAACAAAGCTATTTGAATCAAATGAAAGTCAAACACATTCAAACAAAGCTATTTGAATCAAATGAGAGTCAAATACATTAAAACAAAGCTAATTAAATAAAATAAAAGTCTAATACATTCTACAAAGCTAATTGAATTAAATTAAAGTCAAACACATTCAAACAAAGCTAATTGAATCAAATGAAAGTCAAAACACATTCAAACAAAGATTTCGAATCAAATGAAAGTCAAATACATTCTACAAAGCTAATTGAATCAAATAAAAGTCAAAACATTCAAAAAAACTATTTAATAATGAAAGTCAAATACATTCAAACAAAGCTATTGAATAAATGAAAGTCAAAACATTCACAAACTAATTGAATAAATAAAGTCAAAACATTCAAACAAAAGCTAATTGAATCAAATGAAAGTCAAACACATTCAAACAAAGCTATTTCAATAAAATGAATGTCAAATACATTCATACAAAGCTAATTGAAATCAAATGAAAGTCAAACACATTCAAACAAAGCTATTTAAAAAAATGAAAGTCAAATACATTCTACAAAGCAAATTGAATCAAATGAAAGTCAAACACATTCAAACAAAGCTATTTGAATCAAATGAAAGTCAAATACATTCTACAAAGCTAATTGAATCCAAATGAAAGTCAAACACATTCAAACAAAGCTAATTAAATCAAATAAAAGTCAAATACATTCTACAAAGCTAATTGAATCATATAAAAGTCAAATACATTCAAACAAAGCTAATTGAATCAAATGAAGTCAAATACATTCTACAAAGCTAATTGAATTAAATTAAAGTCAAACACATTCAAAACAAGCTAATTGAATTTAACGAAAGTCAAACACATTCAAATAAAGCTTTCGAATCAAGTGAAAGTCAAATACATTCTACAAAGCTAATTGAAACAAATGAAAGTCAAACACATTCAAACAAAGCTATTTGAATCAAATGAAATTCAAATACATTCTAACTAAGCTAATTGAATCAAATGAAAGTCAAACACAATCAAACAAAGCTATTTGAATCAAATTGACAGTCAAATACATTCTACAAAGCTAATTGTATCAAATGAAAGTCAAACACATTCAAACAAAGCTATTTGAATAATATGAAAGTGAAATGCATTCTACAAAGCTAATTGAATCAAATGAAAAGTGAAACACATTCAAACAAAGCTAATTGAATCAAATGAAAGTCAAACACATTCAAACAAAGCTATTTGAATCAAATGAAAGTCAAATACGTTCTGCAAAGCTAATTGTATCAAATGAAAGTCAAAACGCAATCAAATAAAGCTATTTGAGTCAAATGAAAGTCAAAACACATTCAAACAAAATTGTTTAAATTAAATGAAAGTGAAATGTATTCTTCAAAGCTAATTGAATCAAATGAAAGTTAAACGCATTCAAACAAAGCTATTTGAATCAAATGAAAGTCAAACACATTCAAACAAAGCTAATTGAATCAAATGAAAGTCAAATACATTCAACAATGCTAATTGAATCAAATGAAAGTCAAACACATTCAAACAAAGCTAATTGAATCAAATGAAAGTCAAGCACATTCAAACAAACTAATTAATCAAATGAAAGTCAATTACATTCTACAAAGCTATTGAATCAAATGAAAGTCAAACTCATTCAAACAAAGCTATTTGAAAAAATGAAAGTAAATACATTCTACAAAGCAAATTGAATCAAATGAAAGTCAAACACAGTTAAACAAAGTTATTAGATTCAAATGAAAACAAATCAAAAAAGCTAATTGAATCAAATAAAGTCAAACACATTCAAACAAAGCTAATTAAATCAAATAAAAGTCAAATAATTCTACAAACTAATTGAATCAAATAAAAGTCAAAAACATTCAAACAAAGCTAATTGAATCAAATGAAGTCAAACATTCAAAAGTAAGAATAAATAAAGTAAAACAATTCAAAACAAGCTAATTGAATTTAACGAAAGTCAAACCATTCAAAAAAGCTTTCGAATCAAGTGAAAGTCAAATCATTCTACAAAGCTAATTGAAACAAATGAAAGTCAAACACATTCAAACAAAGCTATTTGAATCAAATGAAATTCAAATACATTCTACAAAGCTAATTGAATCAAATGAAAGTCAAACACATTAAACAAAGCTATTAATCAAATAATAGTCAAATACATTCTACAAAGCTAATTGTATCAGATGAAAGTCAAACACATTCAAACAAAGCTATTTGAATCATATGAAAGTGAAATGCATTCTACAAAGCTAATTGAATCAAATGAAAGTGAAACACATTCAAACAAAGCTAATTGAATCAAATGAAAGTCACACACATTCAAACAAAGCTATTTGAATCAAATGAAAGTCAAATACGTTCTACAAAGCTAATTGTATCAAATGAAAGTCAAACGCAATCAAATAAAGCTATTTGAGTCAAATGAAAGTCAAACACATTCAAACAAAATTGTTTAACTTAAATGAAAGTGAAATGTATTCTTCAAAGCTAATTGAATCAAATGAAAGTTAAACACATTCAAACAAAGCTATTTGAATCAAATGAAAGTCAAACACATTCAAACAAAGATTTTCGAATCAAATGAAAGTTAAACACATTCAAACAAAGCTAATTGAATCAAATGAAAGTTTAACACATTCAACAAAGATTTCGAATCAAATGAAAGTCAAATACATTCTACAAAGCTAATTGAATCAAATGAAAGTCAAACACATTCAAACAAAGCTATTTAAATAAAATGAATGTCAATACATTCTACAAAGCTAATTGAATTAAATAAAGTCAAACACATTCAAACAAAGCTAATTGAATCAAATGAAAGTCAAACACATTCAAACAAAGCTATTTTAATCGAATGAAAGTCAATTACATTCTACAAAGCTAATTGAATCAAATGAAAGTCAGAAACATTCAAACAAAGCTATTTGAATCAAATGAAAGTCAAACACATTCAAACAAAGCTATTTGAATCAAATGAGAGTCAAATACATTAAAACAAAGCTAATTAAATCAAATAAAAGTCTAATACATTCTACAAAGCTAATTGAATTAAATTAAAGTCAAACACATTCAAACAAAGCTAATTGAATCAAATGAAAGTCAAACACTTTCAAACAAAGATTTCGAATCAAATGAAAGTCAAATACATTCTACAAAGCTAATTGAATCAAATGAAAGTCAAAGCACATTCAAAACAAAGCTAATTGAATCAAATGAAAGTCAAACACATTCAAACAAAGCTATTTCAATAAAATGAATGTCAAATACATTCTACAAAGCTAATTGAATCAAATGAAAGTCAAACACATTCAAACAAAGCTATTTGAAGAAAATGAAAGTCAAATACATTCTACAAAGCAAATTGAATCAAATGAAAGTCAAACACAGTTAAACAAAGTTATTAGATTCAAATGAAAATCAAATACAATTTACAAAGCTAATTGAATCAAATGAAAGTCAAACACATTCAAACAAAGCTAATTAAATCAAATAAAAGTCAAATTACATTCTACAAACCTAATTGAATCATATAAAAGTCAAATACATTCAAACAAAGCTAATTGAATCAAATGGAAGTCAAATACATTCTACAAAGCTAATTGAATTAAATTAAAGTCAAACACATTCAAACAAGCTAATTGAATTTAACGAAAAGTCAAACACATTCAAATAAAGCTTTCAAATCAAGTGAAAGTCAAATACATTCTACAAAGCTAATTGAAACAAATGAAAGTCAAACACATTCAAACAAAGCTATTTGAATCAAATGAAATTCAAATACATTCTACTAAGCTAATTGAATCAAATGAAAGTCAAACACATTCAAACAAAGCTTATTTGAATCAAATAATAGTCAAATTACATTCTACAAAGCTAATTGTATCAGATGAAAGTCAAACACATTCAAACAAAGCTATTTGAATCATATGAAAGTGAAATGCATTCTACAAAGCTAATTGAATCAAATGAAAGTGAAACACATTCAAACAAAGCTAATTGAATCAAATGAAAGTCACACACATTCAAACAAAGCTATTTGAATCAAATGAAAGTCAAATACGTTCTACAAAGCTAATTGTATCAAATGAAAGTCAAATGCAATCAAATAAAGCTATTTGAGTCAAATGAAAGTCAAACACATTCAAACAAAGTTGTTTAACTTAAATGAAAGTGAAATGTATTCTTCAAAGCTAATTGAATCAAATGAAAGTTAAACACATTCAAAACAAAGCTATTTGAATCAAATGAAAGTCAAACACATTCAAAACAAAGATTTCGAATCAAATGAAAGTTAAACACATTCAAACAAAGCTAATTGAATCAAATGAAAGTCAAACACATTCAGACAAAGATTTTCGAATCAAATGAAAGTCAAATACATTCTACAAAGCTAATTGAAATCAAATGAAAGTCAAACACATTCAAACAAAGCTATTTAAATAAAATGAATGTCAAATACATTCTACAAAGCTAATTGAATTAAATTAAAGTCAAACACATTCAAACAAAGCTAATTGAATCAAATGAAAGTCAAACACATTCAACAAAGATTTCGAATCAAATGAAAGTCAAATACATTCTACAAAGCTAATTGAATCAAATGAAAGTCAAACACATTCAAACAAAGCTATTTTAATAAAATGAATGTCAAATTACATTCTACAAAGCTAATTGAATCAAATGAAAGTCAAACACATTCAAATAAAGCTATTTGAATCAAATGAAAGTCAAATACATTCTACAAAGCTAATTGAATCAAATGAAAGTCAAACACATTTAAACAAAGCTAATTAAATCAAATAAAAGTCAAATGCATTCTACAAAGCTAATTGAATCATATAAAAGTCAAATACATTCAAACAAAGCTAATTGAATCAAATGGAAGTCAAATACATTCTAGAAAGCTAATTGAATTAAATGAAAGTCAAAACACATTCAAACAAAGCTAATTGAATCATATAAAAGCCAAATACATTCAAACAAAGCTATTTTAATCAAATGAGAGTCAAATACATTAAAACAAAGCCAATTAAATCAAATAAAAAGTCTAATACATTTTACAAAGCTAATTGAATTAAATTAAAGTCAAACACATTCAAACAAAGCTAATTGAATCAAATGAAAGTCAAACGCATTCAAACAAAGATTTCGAATCAAATGAAAGTCAAATACATTCTACAAAGCTAACTGAATCAAATGAAAGTCAAACACATTCAAACAAAGCTATTTTAATAAAATGAATGTCAAATACATTCTACAAAGCTAATTGAATCAAATGAAAGTCAAACACATTCAAATAAAGCTATTTGAATTAAATGAAAGTCAAATACCTTCTGCAAAGCTAATTGAATCTAATGAAAGTCAAACACATTCAAACAAAGCTAATAAAATCAAATAAAAGTCAAATACATTCTACAAAGCTAATTGAATCATATAAAAGTCAAATACATTCAAACAAAGCTAATTGAATCAAATGAAAGTCAAACACATTCAAACAAAGCTAATTAAATCAAATAAAAGTCAAATACATTCTACAAACCTAATGGAATCATATAAAAGTCAAATACATTCAACAAAGCTAATGGAATCAAATGGAAGTCAAATACATTCTACAAAGCTAAATTAATCAAATTAAAGTTAAACGCATTCAAACAAAGCAATTTGAATCAAATGAAAGTCAAACACATTCAAACAAAGCTAATTGAATCAAATGAAAGTCAAATACATTCAACAAAAACTAATTGAATCAAATGAAAGTCAAACACATTCAAACAAAGCTAATTGAATCAAATGAAAGTCAAACACATTCAAACATAGCTATTTTAATCGAATGAAAGTCAATTACATTCTACAAAGCTAATTGAATCAAATGAAAGTCAAACACATTCAAACAAAGCTATTTGAAGAAAATGAAAGTCAAATACATTCTACAAAGCAAATTGAATCAAATGAAAGTCAAACACAGTTAAACAAACAATTTACAAAGCTAATTGAATCAAATGAAAGTCAAACACATTCAAACAAAGCTAATTAAATCAAATAAAAGTCAAATACATTCTACAAACCTAATTGAATCATATAAAAGTCAAATACATTCAAACAAAGCTAATTGAATCAAATGGAAGTCAAATACATTCTACAAAGCTAATTGAATTAAATTAAAGTCAAACACATTCAAAACAAGCTAATTGAATTTAACGAAAGTCAAACACATTCAAATAAAGCTTTCGAATCAAGTGAAAGTCAAATACATTCTACAAAGCTAATTGAAACAAATGAAAGTCAAACACATTCAAACAAAGCTATTTGAATCAAATGAAATTCAAATACATTCTACTAAGCTAATTGAATCAAATGAAAAGTCAAACACATTCAAACAAAGCTATTTGAATCAAATAATAGTCAAATACATTCTACAAAGCTAATTGTATCAGAATGAAAGTCAAACACATTCAAACAAAGCTATTTGAATCATATGAAAGTGAAATGCATTCTACAAAGCTAATTGAATCAAATGAAAGTGAAACACATTCAAACAAAGCTAATTGAATCAAATGAAAGTCACACACATTCAAACAAAGCTATTTGAATCAAATGAAAGTCAAATACGTTCTACAAAGCTAATTGTATCAAATGAAAGTCAAACGCAATCAAATAAAGCTATTTGAGTCAAATGAAAGTCAAACACATTCAAACAAAGTTGTTTAACTTAAATGAAAGTGAAATGTATTCTTCAAAGCTAATTGAATCAAATGAAAGTTAAACACATTCAAACAAAGCTATTTGAATCAAATGAAAGTCAAACACATTCAAACAAAGATTTCGAATCAAATGAAAGTTAAACACATTCAAACAAAGCTAATTGAATCAAATGAAAGTCAAACACATTCAGACAAAGATTTCGAATCAAATGAAAGTCAAATACATTCTACAAAGCTAATTGAATCAAATGAAAGTCAAACACATTCAAACAAAGCTATTTAAATAAAATGAATGTCAAATACATTCTACAAAGCTAATGAATTGAATTAAATAAAGTCAAACACATTCAAACAAAGCTAATTGAATCAAATGAAAGTCAAACACATTCAAACAAAGCTATTTTAATCGAATGAAAGTCAATTACATTCTACAAAGCTAATTGAATCAAATGAAAGTCAGAAACATTCAAACAAAGCTATTTGAATCAAATGAAAGTCAAACACATTCAAACAAAGCTATTTGAATCAAATGAGAGTCAAATACATTAAAACAAAGCTAATTAAATCAAATAAAAGTCTAATACATTCTACAAAGCTAATTGAATTAAATTAAAGTCAAACACATTCAAACAAAGCTAATTGAATCAAATGAAAGTCAAACACTTTCAAACAAAGATTTCGAATCAAATGAAAGTCAAATACATTCTACATAGCTAATTGAATCAAATAAAAGTCAAACACATTCAAACAAAGCTATTTGAATCAAGTGAAAGTCAATCACATTCAAACAAAGCTATTTGAATAAAGTGAAAGTCAAATACATTCTACAAAGCTAATTGAATCAAATGAAAGTCAAAGACATTCAAACAAAGCTAATTGAATCAAATGAAAGTCAAACACATTCAAACAAAGCTATTTCAATAAAATGAATGTCAAATACATTCTACAAAGCTAATTGAATCAAATGAAAGTCAAACACATTCAAACAAAGCTATTTGAAGAAAATGAAAGTCAAATACATTCTACAAAGCAAATTGAATCAAATGAAAGTCAAACACAGTTAAACAAAGTTATTAGATTCAAATGAAAATCAAATACAATTTACAAAGCTAATTGAATCAAATGAAAGTCAAACACATTCAAACAAAGCTAATTAAATCAAATAAAAGTCAAATACATTCTACAAACCTAATTGAATCATATAAAAGTCAAATACATTCAAACAAAGCTAATTGAATCAAATGGAAGTCCAATACATTCTACAAAGCTAATTGAATTAAATTAAAGTCAAACACATTCAAAACAAGCTAATTGAATTTAACGAAAGTCAAACACATTCAAATAAAGCTTTCAAATCAAGTGAAAGTCAAATACATTCTACAAAGCTAATTGAAACAAATGAAAGTCAAACACATTCAAACAAAGCTATTTGAATCAAATGAAATTCAAATACATTCTACTAAGCTAATTGAATCAAATGAAAGTCAAACACATTCAAACAAAGCTATTTGAATCAAATAAAGTCAAATACATTCTACAAAGCTAATTGTATCAATGAAAGTCAAACACATTCAAACAAAGCTATTTGAATCAATGAAAGTGAAATGCATTCTACAAAGCTAATTGAATCAAATGAAAGTGAAACATTCAAACAAAGCTAATTGAATCAAATGAAAGTCAAACATTCAAACAAAGCTATTTGAATCAAATGAAAGTCAAATACGTTCTACAAAGCTAATTGTATCAAATGAAAGTCAAATGCAATCAAATAAAGCTATTTGAGTCAAATGAAAGTCAAACACATTCAAACAAAGTTGTTTAATTAAATGAAAGTGAAATGTATTCTTCAAAGCTAATTGAATCAAATGAAAGTTAAACACATTCAAACAAAGCTATTTGAATCAAATGAAAGTCAAATTCAAACAAAGATTTCGAATCAAATGAAAGTTAAACACATTCAAACAAAGCTAATTGAATCAAATGAAAGTCAAACACATTCAGACAAAGATTTCGAATCAAATGAAAGTCAAATACATTCTACAAAGCTAATTGAATCAAATGAAAGTCAAACACATTCAAACAAAGCTATTTAAATAAAATGAATGTCAAATACATTCTACAAAGCTAATTGAATTAAATTAAAGTCAAACACATTCAAACAAAGCTAATTGAATCAAATGAAAGTCAAACACATTCAAACAAAGATTTCGAATCAAATGAAAGTCAAATACATTCTACAAAGCTAATTGAATCAAATGAAAGTCAAACACATTCAAACAAAGCTATTTTAATAAAATGAATGTCAAATACATTCTACAAAGCTAATTGAATCAAATGAAAGTCAAACACATTCAAATAAAGCTATTTGAATCAAATGAAAGTCAAATACATTCTACAAAGCTAATTGAATCAAATGAAAGTCAAACACATTTAAACAAAGCTAATTAAATCAAATAAAAGTCAAATGCATTCTACAAAGCTAATTGAATCATATAAAAGTCAAATACATTCAAACAAAGCTAATTGAATCAAATGGAAGTCAAATACATTCTAGAAAGCTAATTGAATTAAATGAAAGTCAAACACATTCAAACAAAGCTAATTGAATCATATAAAAGCCAAATACATTCAAACAAAGCTATTTTAATCAAATGAGAGTCAAATACATTAAAACAAAGCTAATTAAATCAAATAAAAGTCTAATACATTCTACAAAGCTAATTGAATTAAATTAAAGTCAAACACATTCAAACAAAGCTAATTGAATCAAATGAAAGTCAAACGCATTCAAACAAAGATTTCGAATCAAATGAAAGTCAAATACATTCTACAAAGCTAACTGAATCAAATGAAAGTCAAACACATTCAAACAAAGCTATTTTAATAAAATGAATGTCAAATACATTCTACAAAGCTAATTGAATCAAATGAAAGTCAAACACATTCAAATAAAGCTATTTGAATTAAATGAAAGTCAAATACCTTCTGCAAAGCTAATTGAATCTAATGAAAGTCAAACACATTCAAACAAAGCTAATAAAATCAAATAAAAGTCAAATACATTCTACAAAGCTAATTGAATCATATAAAAGTCAAATACATTCAAACAAAGCTAATTGAATCAAATGAAAGTCAAACACATTCAAACAAAGCTAATTAAATCAAATAAAAGTCAAATACATTCTACAAACCTAATTGAATCATATAAAAGTCAAATTAAAGTCAAACACATTCAAACAAAGCCAATTGAATCAAATGAAAGTCAAACACATTTAAACAAAGATTTTGAATCAAATGAAAGTCAAATACATTCTACAAAGCTAATTGAATCAAATGAAAGTCAAACACATTCAAACAAAGCAATTTGAATCAAAGGAGAGTCAAATAAATTCAAACAAAGCTAATTAAATCAAATAAAAGTAAAATACATTCTACAAAGCTAATTAAATCAAATGAAAGTCAAACACATTCAAACAAAGCCTTTTAAATCAAATGAAAGTCAAACACATTCAAAAAAACCTTTTTAATTTAAATGAAAGTCAAACACATTCAAACAAAGCTATATAAATCAAATGAAACTGAAATGCATTCTACAAAGCAAATTGATCTAAATGAAATTCAAACACATTCAAACAAAGCTATTTGAATCAAATGACAGTCAAACACATTCTACAAAGCTAATTGAATCAATTGAAAGTCAAACACATTCAAACAAAGCTATTTTAATAAAATGAATGTCAAATACATTCTACAAAGCTAATTGAATCAAATGAAAGTCAAACACATTCAAATAAAGCTATTTGAATCAAATGAAAGTCAAATACATTCTACAAAGCTAATTGAATCAAATGAAAGTCAAACACATTTAAACAAAGCTAATTAAATCAAATAAAAGTCAAATGCATTCTACAAAGCTAATTGAATCATATAAAAGTCAAATACATTCAAACAAAGCTAATTGAATCAAATGGAAGTCAAATACATTCTAGAAAGCTAATTGAATTAAATGAAAGTCAAACACATTCAAACAAAGCTAATTGAATCATATAAAAGCCAAATACATTCAAACAAAGCTATTTTAATCAAATGAGAGTCAAATACATTAAAACAAAGCTAATTAAATCAAATAAAAGTCTAATACATTCTACAAAGCTAATTGAATTAAATTAAAGTCAAACACATTCAAACAAAGCTAATTGAATCAAAATGAAAGTCAAACGCATTCAAACAAAGATTTCGAATCAAATGAAAGTCAAATACATTCTACAAAGCTAACTGAATCAAATGAAAGTCAAACACATTCAAACAAAGCTATTTTAATAAAATGAATGTCAAATACATTCTACAAAGCTAATTGAATCAAATGAAAGTCAAACACATTCAAATAAAGCTATTTGAATTAAATGAAAGTCAAATACCTTCTGCAAAGCTAATTGAATCTAATGAAAGTCAAACACATTCAAACAAAGCTAATAAAATCAAATAAAAGTCAAATACATTCTACAAAGCTAATTGAATCATATAAAAGTCAAATACATTCAAACAAAGCTAATTGAATCAAATGAAAGTCAAACACATTCAAACAAAGCTAATTAAATCAAATAAAAGTCAAATACATTCTACAAACCTAATTGAATCATATAAAAGTCAAATATATTCAAACAAAGCTAATTGAATCAAATGGAAGTCAAATACATTCTACAAAGCTAAATTAATCAAATGAAAGTTAAACGCATTCAAACAAAGCAATTTGAATCAAATGAAAGTTAAACACATTCAAACAAAGCTAATTGAATCAAATGAAAGTCAAATACATTCAACAAAACTAATTGAATCAAATGAAAGTCAAACACATTCAAACAAAGCTAATTGAATCAAATGAAAGTCAAGCACATTCAAACAAAGCTATTTTAATCGAATGAAAGTCAATTACATTCTACAAAGCTAATTGAATCAAATGAAAGTCAAACACATTCAAACAAAGCTATTTGAATCAAATGAAAGTCAAACACATTCAAACAAAGCTATTTTAATCAAATGGGAGTCAAATACATTAAAACAAAGCTAATTAAATCAAAAAAAAGTCTTATACATTCTACAAAGCTAATTGAATTAAATTAAAGTCAAACACATTTAAACAAAGCTAATTGAATCAAATGAAAGTCAAACACATTCAAACAAAGATTTCGAATCAAATGAAAGTCAAATACATTCTACAAAGCTAATTGAATCAAATGAAAGTCAAACACATTCAAATAAAGCTATTTCAATCAAATGAAAGTCAAATATATTCTACAAAGCTAATTGAATCAAATGAAAGTCAAACACATTCAAACAAAGCTATTTGAATCAAATGAGAGTCAAATAAATTTAAACAAAGCTAATTAAATCAAATAAAAGTAAAATACATTATACAAAGCTAATTAAATCAAATGAAAATCAAACACATTCAAACAAAGCCTTTTAAATTAAATGAAAGTCAAACACATTGAAAAAAGCTTTTTAATTTAAATGAAAGTCAAACACATTCAAACAAAGCTATATAAATCAAATGAAAGTGAAATGCTTTCTTCAAAGAAAATTGAATTAAATGAAATTCAAACACATTCAAACAAAGCTATTTGAATCAAATGACAGTAAAATACATTCTACAAAGCTAATTGAATCAAAAGAAAGTCAAACACATTCAAACAAAGCTATTTGAATCAAATGAAAGTCTAATACATTCTACAAAGCTAATTGAATCAAATGAAAGTCAAAGACATTCAAACAAAGCTAATTGAATCAAATGAAAGTCAAAGACATTCAAACAAAGCTATTTTAATCAAATGAAAGTCAAATACATTCTACAAAGCTAATTGAATGAAATGAAAGTAAAACACATTCAATCAAAGCTATTTGAATCAAATGAAAGTCAAACACATTCAAACAATGCTATTTGAATCAAATGAGAGTCAAATACATTATAACAAAGCTAATTAAATCAAATAAAAGTCTAATACATTCTACAAAGCTAATTGAATTAAATTAAAGTCAAACACATTCAAACAAAGCCAATTGAATCAAATGAAAGTCAAACACATTTAAACAAAGATTTTGAATCAAATGAAAGTCAAATACATTCTACAAAGCTAATTGAATCAAATGAAAGTCAAACACATTCAAATAAAGCTATTTGAACCAAATGAAAGTCAAATACATTCTACAAAGCTAATTGAATCAAATGAAAGTCAAACACATTCAAACAAAGCAATTTGAATCAAAGGAGAGTCAAATAAATTCAAACAAAGCTAATTAAATCAAATAAAAGTAAAATACATTCTACAAAGCTAATTAAATCAAATGAAAGTCAAACACATTCAAACAAAGCCTTTTAAATCAAATGAAAGTCAAACACATTCAAAAAAACCTTTTTAATTTAAATGAAAGTCAAACACATTCAAACAAAGCTATATAAATCAAATGAAACTGAAATGCATTCTACAAAGCAAATTGATCTAAATGAAATTCAAAACACATTCAAACAAAGCTATTTGAATCAAATGACAGTCAAACACATTCTACAAAGCTAATTGAATCAATTGAAAGTCAAACACATTCAAACAAAGCTATTTGAATCAAATGAAAGTTAAATACATTCTACAAAGCAAATTGAATCAAATGAAAGTCAAACACATTCAAACAAAGCTAATTGAATCAAATGAAAGTCAAGCACATTCAAACAAAGCTATTTTAATAAAATGAATGTCAAATACATTCTACAAAGCTAATTGAATCAAATGAAAGTCAAACACATTCGTACAAAGCTATTTTAATAAAATGAATGTCAAATACATTCTACAAAGCTAATTGAATCAAATGAAAGTCAAACACATTCAAATAAAGCTATTTGAATCAAATGAAAGTCAAATACGTTCTACAAAGCTAATTGAATCAAATGAAAGTCAAACACATTCAAACAAAGCTAGTTAAATCAAATAAAAGTCAAATACATTCTACAAAGCTAATTGAATCATATAAAAGTCAAATACATTCAAACAAAGCTAATTGAATCAAATGGAAGTCAAATACATTCTTCAAAGCTAATGGAATTAAATTAAAGTCAAACACATTCAAACAAGCTAATTGAATTTAACGAAAGTCAAACACATTCAAACAAAGCTGTTTGAATCAAATGAAAGTCAAATACATTCTACAAAGCTAATTGAATCAAATGAAAGTCAAACACATTCAAACAAAGCTAATTGAATCAAATGAAAGTCAAGCACATTCAAACAAAGCTATTTTAATCGAATGAAAGTCAATTACATTCTACAAAGCTAATTGAATCAAATGAAAGGCAAACACATTCAAACAAAGCTATTTGAATCAAATGAAAGTCAAACACATTCAAACAAAGCTATTTTAATCAAATGAGAGTCAAATACATTAAAACAAAGCTAATTAAATCAAATAAAAGTCTTATACATTCTACAAAGCTAATTGAATTAAATTAAAGTCAAACACATTTAAACAAAGCTAATTAAATCAAATGAAAGTCAAACACATTCAAATAAAGCTATTTCAATCAAATGAAAGTCAAATACATTCTACAAAGCTAATTGAATCAAATGAAAGTCAAAACACAATCAAACAAAGCTATTTGAATCAAATGAGAGTCAAATAAATTTAAACAAAGCTAATTAAATCAAATAAAAGTAAAATACATTATACAAAGCTAATTAAATCAAATGAAAATAAAACACATTCAAACAAAGCCTTTTAAATCAAATGAAAGTCAAACACATTGAAAAAAGCTTTTTAATTTAAATGAAAGTCAAACACATTCAAACAAAGCTATATAAATCAAATGAAAGTGAAATGCATTCTTCAAAGCAAATTGAATTAAATGAAATTCAAACACATTCAAACAAAGCTATTTGAATCAAATGACAGTAAAATACATTCTACAAAGCTAATTGAATCAAAAGAAAGTCAAACACATTCAAACAAAGCTATTTGAATCAAATGAAAGTCAAATACATTCTACAAAGCTAATTGAATCAAATGAAAGTCAAAGACGTTCAAACAAAGCTAATTGAATCAAATGAAAGTAAAAAGACATTCAAACAAAGCTAATTGAATCAAATGAAAGTTAAACACATTCAAACAAAGCTATTTTAATTAGATGAATGACAAATACATTCTACAAAGCTAATTGAATCAAATGAAAGTCAAACACATTCAAACAAAGCTATTTGAATCAAATGAAAGTGAAATGCATTCTACAAAGCTATTTGAATCAAATGAGAGTCAAACACGTTCAAACAAAGCTATTTGAAGACAATGAAAGTCAAATACATTCTACAAAGCAAATTGGAACAAATGAAAGTCAAACACAGTCAAACAAAGTTATATGACTCAAATGAAAGTCAAATACATTCTACAAATCTAATTGAATCAAATGAAAGTCAAACACATTCAAACAAAGCTATTTGAATCAAAATGAAAGTCAAATACGTTTTACAAAGCTAATTGTATCAAATGAAAGTCAAACGCAATCAAACAAAGCTAATTGAATCAAATGGAAGTCAAAAACATTCTACAAAGCTAATTGAATCAAATGAAAGTTAAACGCATTCAAACAAAGCTATTTGAATCAAACGAGAGTCAAATACATTCTACAAAGCTAATTGAATCAAATGAAAGTCAAACACATTCAAACAAAGCTAATTGAATCAATTGAGAGTCAAATACATTCAACAAAGCTAATTGAATCAAATGAAAGTCAAACACATTCAACCAAAGCTAATTGAATCAAATGAAAGTCAAGCACATTCAAACAAAGCTATTTTAATCAAATGAAAGTCAAATACATTCTACAAAGCTAATTGAATCAAATGAAAGTAAAACACATTCAATCAAAGCTATTTGAATCAAATGAAAGTCAAACACATTCAAACAATGCTATTTGAATCAAATGAGAGTCAAATAACATTATCACAAAGCTAATTAAATCAAATAAAAGTCTAATACATTCTACAAAGCTAATTGAATTAAATTAAAGTCAAACACATTCAAACAAAGCTAATTGAATCAAATGAAAGTCCAAACACATTTAAACAAAGATTTTGAATCAAATGAAAGTCAAATACATTCTACAAAGCTAATTGAATCAAATGAAAGTCAAACACATTCAAATAAAGCTATTTGAATCAAATGAAAGTCAAATACATTCTACAAAGCTAATTGAATCAAATGAATGTCAAACACATTCAAACAAAGCAATTTGAATCAAAGGATAGTCAAATAAATTCAAACAAAGCTAATTAAATCAAATAAAAGTAAAATATATTCTACAAAGCTAATTAAATCAAATGAAAGTCAAACACATTCAAACAAAGCTTTTAAATCAAATGAAAGTCAAACACATTCAAAAAAAGCTTTTTAATTTAAATGAAAGTCAAACACATTCAAACAAAGCTATATAAATCAAATGAAAGTGAAATGCATTCTACAAAGCAAATTGATCTAAATGAAATTCAAACACATTCAAACAAAGCTATTTGAATCAAATGACAGTCAAAACACATTCTACAAAGCTAATTGAATCAATTGAAAGTCAAAACACATTCAAACAAAGCTATTTGAATCAAATGAAAAGTCAAATACATTCTACAAAGCTAATTGAATCAAATGAAAGTCAAACACATTCAAACAAAGCTAATTGAATCAAAATTGAACAGTCAAGCACAATTCAAACAAAGCTATTTTAAAATCGAATGAAAGTCAAATTACATTCTACAAAGCTAATTGAAGTCAATACTGAAAAGGTCAAACACATTCAAACAAAGCTATTTGAAGAAAATGAAAGTCAAATACATTCTACAAAGCAAATTGAATCAAATGAAAGTCAAACGCAGTCAACAAAGTTATTTGATTCAAATGAAAGTCAAATACATTCTACAAAGCTAATTGAATCAAATGAAAGTCAACACATTCAAACAAAGCTAATTAAATCAAATAAAGTCAAATACATTCTACAAAGCTAATTGAATCATATAAAAGTCAAACACATTCAAACAAAGCTAATTGAATCAAATGAAGTCAAATACATTCTACAATGCTAATTGAATTGAATTAAAGTCAAACACATTAAAAAAGCTAATTGAATTTAATGAAAGTCAACACATTCAAACAAAGCTTTCGAATCAAGTGAAAGTCAAATACATTCTACAAAGCTAATTGAATCAAATGAAAGTCAAACACATTCAAACAAAGCTATTTGAATCAAATGAAAGTCAAATACAACTAAGCTAATTGAATCAAATGAAAGTCAAACACAAACAAAGCTATTTGAATCAAATGACAGTCAAATACGTTCTACAAAGCTAATTGAATCAAATGAAAGTCAAACACATTCAAACAAAGCAATTTGAAGAAATGAAGTCAAATACATTCTACAAAGCAAATTGAATCAAATGAAAGTCAAACACATCAAACAAAGTTATTCAAATGAAAGTCAAATACATTCTACAAAGCAAATTGAATCAAATGAAAGTCAAACACATTCAAACAAAGCTAATTAAATCAAATAAAAGTCAAATACATTCTACAAAGCTAATTGAATCAAATGAAAGTCAAACACATTCAAACAAAGCTATTTGAAGAAAATGAAAGTCAAATACATTCTACAAAGCAAATTGAAACAAATGAAAGTCAAACACAGTCAAACAAAGTCTCAAATGAAAGTCAAATACATTCTACAAAGCTAATTGAATCAAATGAAAGTCAAACACATTCAAACAAAGAATCAAATGAAAGTCAAACACATTCAAACAAAGAAATCAAATGAAAGTCAAATACATGCTAATTGAATCAAATGAATCAAAGCTATTTGAATCAAATGAAAGTGTTCTACAAAGCTAATTGTATCAAATGAAAGTCAAAACGCAATCAAATAAAGCTATTTGAGTCAAATGAAAGTCAAACACATTCAAACAAAGAAATTAAATGAAAGTGAAATTCTACAAAGCAATTGAATCAAATGAAAGTTAAACATTCAAACAAAGCTATTTAAATCAAATGAAGTCAAATACATTCTACAAAGCTAATTGAATCAAATGAAAGTCAAACACATTCAAACAAAGCTAATTGAATCAAATGAAGTCAAATACATTCAACAAAGCTAATTGAATCAAATGAAAGTCAAACACATTCAACAAAGCTAATTGAATGAAATGAAAGTCAAACATTCAAACAAAGCTCAAATGAAAGTTAAACACATTCAAACAAAGCTATTTGAATCAAATGAAGTCAAACACATTCTACAAAGCTAATTGAATCAATGAAAGTCAAACACATTCAAACAAAGCTATTTGAATCAAATGAAAGTCAAATACATTCTACAAAGCTAATTGAATCAAATGAAAGTTCAAACACATTCAAACACCAAGCTAATTCGAATCTACTAATCGAAAGTCAAACCACATTCAAACAAAGCTATATTTTAAATAAATGTAATGATCAAATACATTCTAACAAAGCTAAATTGAATCAACCATGAAAGTTCAAACACATTCAAACAAAGCTATTTGAATCAAATGAAAGTCAAATACATTCTACAAAGCTAATTGAATCAAATGAAAGTCAAACAGCTCAAATGAAAGTCAATTCAAACAAAGCTATTTTAATTAAATGAATGTCAAATACATTCTAAAGCTAATTGAATCAAATGAAATCAAACACATTCAAACAAAGCTATTTGAAGAAAATGAAAGTCAAATACATTCTACAAAGCAAATTGAATCAAATGAAAGTCAAACACAGTCAAACAAAGTTATTTGATTCAAATGAAAGTCAAATACATTCTACAAAGCTAATTGAATCAAATGAAAGTCAAACACATTCAAACAAAGCTAATTAAATAAAAAAAAAGTCAAATACATTCTACAAAGCTAATTGAATCAATAAAAGTCAAACACATTCAAACAAAGCTATTGAATCAAATGGAAGTCAAATACATTCTACAATTCTAAATTGAAAATTAAAGTCAAACACATTCAAAAAGCTAATTGAATTTAATGAATGTCACACATTCAAACAAAGCTTTCGAATCAAATGAAAGTCAAATACATTCTACAAAGCTAATTGAATCAAATGAAAGTCAAACACATTCAAACAAAGCTATTTGAATCAAATAAAAGTCAAATACATCTACAAGCTAATTGAATCAAATGAAAGTCAAACACATTGAAACAAAGCTATTTGAATCAAATGACAGTCAAATACGTTCTACAAAGCTAATTGTATCAAATGAAAGTCAAACACATTCAAACAAAGCTATTTGAAGAAAATGAAAGTCAAATACATTCTACAAAGCAAATTGAATCAAATGAAAGTCAACAAAACAAAGTTATTTGATTCAAATGAAAGTCAAATACATTCTACAAAGCTAATTGAATCAAATGAAAGTGAAACACATTCAAACAAAGCTAATTAATCAAACAAAGTCAAATACATTCTACAAAGCTAATTGAATGAAATGAAAGTCAAACACATTCAAACAAAGCTATTTGAAAAAAATGAAAGTCAAATACATTCTACAAAGCAAATTGAAACAAATGAAAGTCAAACACATCAAACAAAGTTATTTGACTCAAATGAAAGTCAAATACATTCTACAAAGCTAATTGAATCAAATGAAAGTCAAACACATTCAAACAAAGCTATTTGAATCAAATGAAAGTCAACATTCAAATTCAAATTCAAATACATTCTACAAAGCTAATTGAATCAAATGAAAGTCAAACACATTCAAACAAAGCTATTTGAATCAAATGAAAGTCAAATACACAATCAACAAAATCAAATAAAGCTCAAACACATTCAAACAAAGTTCTACAAAGCTAATTGAATCAAATGAAAGTTAAAATTCAAACAAAGCTATTTGAATCAAATAAAGTCAAATACATTCTACAAAGCTAATTGAATCAAATGAAAGTCAAACACATTCAAACAAAGCTATTGAATCAAATAAAGTCAAATACATTCAACAAAGAATCAAATGAAAGTCAAACATTCAACAAAGCTAATTGAATCAAATGAAAGTCAAGCACATTCAAACAAAGCTATTTTAATCAAATGAAAGTCAAATACATTCTACAAAACTAATTGAATCAAATGAAAGTAAAACACATTCAAACAAAGCTATTTGAATCAAATGAAAGTCAAACACATTCAAACAAAGCTATTTCAATCAAATGAAAGTCAAATACATTAAAACAAAGCTAATTAAATCAAATAAAAGTCAAATACATTCTACAAAGCTAATTGAATCAAATCAAACAAAGCTAATTGAATCAATGAAAGTCAACACATTCAAACAAAGATTTTGAATCAAATGAAAGTCAAATACATTCTACAAAGCTAATTGAATCAAATGAAAGTCAAACACATTCAAATAAAGCTATTTGAATCAAATGAAAGTCAAATACATTCTACAAAGCAAATTGAATCAAATGAAAGTCAAACACAGTCAAACAAAGTTATTTGATTCAAATGAAAGTCAAATACATTCTACAAAGCTAATTGAATCAAATGAAAGTGAAACACATTCAAACAAAGCTAATTAATCAAATAAAGTCAAATACATTCTACAAAGCTAATTGAATCAAATGAAAGTCAAACACATTCAAACAAAGCTATTTGAAGAAAATGAAAGTCAAATACATTCTACAAAGCAATTGAAACAAATGAAAGTCAAACAGTCAAACAAAGTTATTTGACTCAAATGAAAGTCAAATACATTCTACAAAGCTAATTGAATCAAATGAAAGTCAAAACATTCAAAAAGAATCAAAAAGTCAAACAATTCAAACAAAGATTTTGAATCAAATGAAAGTCAAATACATTCTAAAAGCTAATTGAATCAAATGAAAGTCAAACACATTCAAAAAAGCTATTTGAATCAAATGAAAGTAAATAACAAAGCTAATTGTATCAAATGAAAGTCAAACGCATCAAAAAAAGCTATTTGAGTCAAATGAAAGTCAAACACATTCAAACAAAGAATTAAATGAAAGTCAAATACATTCTACAAAGCTAATTGAATCAAATGAAAGTTAAACATTCAAACAAAGCTTTTTAATCAAATGAAAGTCAAAACATTCTAAAAGCTATTGAATCAAATGAAAGTCAAATACATTCTACAAAGCTATTGAATCAAATGAAAGTCACATTCAAACAAACAAATAAAAGTCAACACATTCATTCAAATGAAAGTCAAACACATTCAAATAAAGCTATTTGAATCAAATGAAGTCAAATACATTCAAAAGCTAATTGAATCAAATAAAGTCAAAGCAAATTGAATCAAATGAAAGTCAAACACATCAAACAAAGCAAATGAAAGTCAAACATTCTACAAAGCTAATTGAATCAAATGAAAGTCAAACACATTCAAACAAAGCTAATTAAATCAAATAAAAGTCAAATACATTCTACAAAACTAATTGAATCAAATGAAAGTCAAACACATTCAAACAAAGCTATTTGAAGAAAATGAAAGTCAAACATTCAAAGCAAATTCAAATGAAAGTCAAATCAAAAGCTATTTGAATCAAATGAATCAGCTAATTGAATCAAAAGTCAAACATTCCAAAGCTATTCAAATGAAAGTCAAATACATTCTACAAACTAATTGAATCAAATGAAAGTAAACACATTCAAACAAAGCTATTTGAATCAAATGAAAGTCAAACACATTCAAAAAAGCTATTTGAATCAAATGTCAAATACATTAAACAAAGCTAATTAAATAAAATAAAAGTCTAATACATTCTACAAAGCTAATTGAATTAAATTAAAGTCAAACACATTCAAACAAAGCTAATTGAATCAAATGAAAGTCAAACACATTCAAACAAAGATTTTGAATCAAATGAAAGTCAAATACATTCTACAAAGCTAATTGAATCAAATGAAAGTCAAACACATTCAAATAAAGCTATTTGAATCAAATGAAAGTGCTAATTGAATCAAATGAAAGTCAAACACATTCAAAAAAGCTATTTAAATCAAACAAATGTAAAATACATTCTACAAAGCTAATTGAATCAAATGAAAGTCAAACACATTCAAACAAAGCTTTTAAATCAAATGAAAGTCAAACACATTCAAAAAAGCTTTTTAATTTAAATGAAAGTCAAACACATTCAAACAAAGCTATATAAATCAAATGAAAGTGAAATGCATTCTACAAAGCAAATTGAAAAATGAAATTCAAACACATTCAAACAAAGCTATTTGAATCAAATGACAGTCAAACACATTCTACAAAGCTAATTGAATCAATTGAAAGTCAAACACATTCAAACAAAGCTATTTGAATCAAATGAAAGTCAAATACATACAAAGCTAATTGAATCAAATGAAAGTCAAACAATTCAAAAAAGCTAATTGAATCAAATGAAAGTCAAACACATTCAAACAAAGCTATTTTAATTAAATGAATGTCAAATACATTCTACAAAGCTAATTGAATCAAATGAAAGTCAAACACATTCAAACAAAGCTATTTGAAGAAATGAAAGTCAAATACATTCTACAAAGCAATTGAATCAAATGAAAGTCAAACACATCAAACAAAGTTATTTGAATTCAAATGAAAGTCAAATACATTCTACAAAGCTAATTGAATCAAATGAAAAGTCAAACACATTCAAACAAAGCTTTTTAATTTAAATGAAAGTCAAACACATTCAAACAAAGCTATTAAATCAAATGAAAGTGAAATGCATTCTACAAAGCAAATTGATCAAATGAAATCAAACACATTCAAACAAAGCTATTTGAATCAAATGAAGTCAAACACATTCTACAAAGCTAATTGAATCAAATGAAGTCAAATAAAAACAAATTCAAAGCTATTTGAAGAAAATGAAAGTCAAATACATTCTAAAAGCAATTGAATCAAATGAAAGTCAAACACATCAAACAAAGTTATTTCAAATGAAAGTCAAACATTCTACAAAGCTAATTGAATCAAATGAAAGTGAAAACATTCAAACAAAGCTCAAACAAAAGTCAAATACATTCTACAAAAGCTAATTGAATGAAATGAAAGTCAAACAATTCAAACAAAGCTATTTGAAAAAATGAAAGTCAAATACATTCTACAAAGAAAATTGAAACAAATGAAAGTCAAACACAGTCAAACAAAGTTATTTGACTCAAATGAAAGTCAAATACATTCTACAAAGCTAATTGAATCAAATGAAAGTCAAACACATTCAAACAAATTGAATCAAATGAAAGTCAAATTCAAACAAATTTTGAATCAAATGAAAGTCAAGCTAATTGAATCAAATGAAAGTCAAACACATTCAAACAAAGCTATTTGAATCAAATGAAAGTCAAATACGTTCTACAAAGCAAATTCAAATGAAGTCAAATCAAATAAAGCTATTTGAGTCAAATGAAAGTCAAACACATTCTACAAAGCTAATTGAATCAAATGAAAGTTAAACAGCTATTTGAATCAAATAAAAGTCAAATACATTCTACAAAGCTAATTGAATCAAAAAAGTCAAACATTCAAAAAAGCTAATTGAATCAAATGAAGTCAATACATTCAAAAAGCTAATTGAATCAAATGAAAGTCAAACACATTCAAACAAAGCTAATTGAATCAAATCATTCAAACAAAGCTATTTTAATCAATGAAAGTCAAATACATTCTACAAAACTAATTGAATCAAATGAAAGTAAACACATTCAAACAAAGCTATTTCAATCAAATGAGAGTCAAATACATTAAAACAAAGCTAATTAAATCAAATAAAAGTCAATACATTCTACAAAGCTAATTGAATTAAATTAAAGTCAAACACAATCAAACAAAGCTAATTGAATCAAATGAAAGTCAACACATTCAAACAAAGATTTGAATCAAATGAAAGTCAAATACATTCTACAAAGCTAATTGAATCAAATGAAAGTCAAACACATTCAAATAAAGCTATTTGAATCAAATGAAAGTCAAATACATTCTACAAAGCAAATTGAATCAAATGAAAGTCAAACACATCAAACAAAGTTATTTGATTCAAATGAAAGTCAAATACATTCAAAGCTAATTGAATCAAATGAAAGTGAAACACATTCAAACAAAGCTATTAAATCAAATAAAAGTCAAATACATTCTACAAAGCTAATTGAATCAAATGAAAGTCAAACACATTCAAACAAAGCTATTTGAAGAAAATGAAAGTCAAATACATTCTACAAAAGCAAATTGAAACAAATGAAAGTCAAACACAGTCAAACAAAGTTATTTGACTCAAATGAAAGTCAAATACATTCTACAAAGCTAATTGAATCAAATGAAAGTCAAACACATTCAAACGAAAGAATCAATTGAAAGTCAAACACATTCAAACAAAGATTTTGAATCAAATGAAAGTCAAATACATTCTACAAAGCTAATTGAATCAAATGAAAGTCAAACACATTCAACAAAGCTATTTGAATCAAATGAAAGTAAAATACAAAGCTAACAAAGTCAAATCAAAAAAAGCTATTTGAGTCAAATGAAAGTCAAACACATTCAAACAAAGAAATTAAATGAAAGTCAAATACATTCTACAAAGCTAATTGAATCAAATGAAAGTTAAACGCATTCAAACAAAGCTATTTTAATCAAATGAAAGTCAAAAACATTCTATAAAGCTAGTTGAATCAAATGAAAGTCAAATACATTCTACAAAGCTAGTTGAATCAAATGAAAGTCAAGCACATTCAAACAATGCTATTTGAATCAAATAAAAGTCGAACACATTCAAACACAGGAATTTGAGTCAAATGAAAGTCAAACACATTCAAATAAAGCTATTTGAATCAAATGAGAGTCAAATACATTCAATTAAAGCTAATTGAATCAAATAAAAGTCAAATACATTCTACAAAGCAAATTGAATCAAATGAAAGTCAAACACAATCAAAACAAGTTATTTGATTCAAATGAAAGTCAAATACATTCTACAAAGCTAATTGAATCAAATGAAAGTCAAACACATTCAAACAAAGCTAATTAAATCAAATAAAAGTCAAATACATTCTACAAAACTAATTGAATCAAATGAAAGTCAAACACATTCAAACAAAGCTATTTGAAGAAAATGAAAGTCAAATACATTCTACAAAGCAAATTGAAACAAATGAAAGTCGAACACAGTCAAACGAAGCTATTTGAATCAAATGAAAGTCAAACACATTCAAACAAAGCTAATTGAATCAAATGAAAGTCAAGCACATTCAAACAAAGCTATTTTATTCAAATGAAAGTCAAATACATTCTACAAAACTAATTGAATCAAAAGAAAGTAAAACACATTCAAACAAAGCTATTTGAATCAAATGAAAGTCAAAACACATTCAAACAAAGCTATTTGAATCAAATGAGAGTCAAATACATTAAAACAAAGCTAATTAAATAAAATAAAAGTCTAATACATTCTACAAAGCTAATTGAATTAAATTAAAGTCAAACACATTCAAACAAAGCTAATAGAATCAAATGAAAGTCGAACACATTCAAACAAAGATTTTGAATCAAATGAAAGTCAAATACATTCTACAAAGCTAATTGAATCAATGAAAGTCAAACACATTCAAATAAAGCCTATTTGAATCAAATGAAAGTCAAATACAATCTACAAAGCTAATTGAATCAAATGAAAGTCAAACACATTCAAAATAAAGCTATTTAAATCAAAGGAGAGTCAAATAAATTCAAACAAATCTAATTAAATCAAATAAAAGTAAAATACATTCTACAAAGCTAATTGAATCAAATGAAAGTCAAACACATTCAAACAAAGCCTTTTAAATCAAATGAAAATCAAACACATTCAAAAAAAGCTTTTTAATTTAAATGAATGTCAAACACATTCAAACAAAGCTATATAAATCAAATGAAAGTGAAATGCATTCTACAAAGCAAATTGATCTAAATGAATTCAAACACATTCAAACAAAGCTATTTGAATCAAATGACAGTCAAACACATTCTACAAAGCTAATTGAATCAATTGAAAGTCAAACACATTCAAACAAAGCTATTTGAATCAAATGAAAGTCAAATACATTCTACAAAGCTAATTGAATCAAATGAAAGTCAAACACATTCAAATAAAGCTAATTGAATCAAATGAAAGTCAAACACATTCAAACAAAGCTATTTTAATTAAATGAATGTCAAATACATTCTACAAAGCTAATTGAATCAAATGAAAGTCAAAACACATTCAAACAAAGCTATTTGAAGAAAATGAAAGTCAAATACATTCTACAAAGCAAATTGAATCAAATGAAAGTCAAACACAGTCAAACAAAGTTATTTGATTCAAATGAAAGTCAAATACATTCTACAAAGCTAATTGAATCAAATGAAAGTCAAACACATTCAAACAAAGCTTTTTAATTTAAATGAAAGTCAACACATTCAAACAAAGCTATATAAATCAAATGAAAGTGAAATGCATTCTACAAAGCAAAATTGATCTAAATGAAATTCAAACACATTCAAACAAAGCTATTTGAATCAAATGACAGTCAAACACATTCTACAAAGCTAATTGAATCATTTGAAAGTCAAACACATTCAAACAAAGCTATTTGAATCAAATGAAAGTAAAATACGTTCTACAAAGCTAGTTGTATCAAATGAAAGTCAAACGCAATCAAATAAAGCTATTTGAGTCAAATGAAAGTCAAACACATTCAAACAAAGTTGTTTAAATTAAATGAAAGTGAAATGTATTCTACAAAAGCTAATTGAATCAAATGAAAGTCAAACACATTCAAACAAAGCTAATTGAATCAAATGAGAGTCAAATACATTCAACAAAGCTAATTGAATCAAATGAAAGTCAAACACATTCAAACAAAGCTAATTGAATCAAATGAAAGTCAAGCACATTCAAACAAAGCTATTTGAATCAAATGACAGTCAAACACATTCTACAAAGCTAATTGAATCAATTGAAAGTCAAAACACATTCAAACAAAGCTATTTGAATTAAATGAAAAGTCAAATACATTCTACAAAGCTAATTGAATCAAATGAAAGTCAAACACATTCAAATAAAGCTAATTGAATCAAATGAAAGTCAAACACATTCAAACAAAGCTATTTTAATTAAATGAATGTCAAATACATTCTACAAAGCTAATTGAATCAAATGAAAAGTCAAACACATTCAAACAAAGCTATTTGAAGAAAATGAATGTCAAATACGTTCTACAAAGCAAATTGAATCAAATGAAAGTCAAACACAGTCAAACAAAAGTTATTTGATTCAAATGAAAGTCAAATACATTCTACAAAGCTAATTGAATCAAATGAAAGTCAAACACATTCAAACAAAGCTAATTAAATAAAAAAAAAGTCAAAATACATTCTACAAAGCTAATTGAATCATATAAAAGTCAAAACACATTCAAACAAAGCTAATTGAATCAAATGGAAGTCAAAATACATTCTACAATTCTAATTGAATTGAATTAAAGTCAAACACATTCAAAATAAGCTAATTGAATTTAATGAAAGTCATACACATTCAAACAAAGCTTTCGAATCAAGTGAAAGTCAAATACATTCTACACAAAGCTAATTGAATCAAAATGAAAGTCAAACATATTCAAACAAAGCTATTTGAATCAAATAAAAGTCAAATACACTCTACTAAGCTAATTGAATCAAATGAAAGTCAAACACATTGAAACAAAGTTATTTGAATCAAATGACAGTCAAATACGTTCTACAAAGCTAATTGTAATCAAATGAAAGTCAAACACATTCAAACAAAGCTATTTGAAGAAAATGAAAGTCAAATACATTCTACAAAGCAAATTGAATCAAATGAAAGTCAAACACAGTCAAACAAAGTTATTTGATTCAAATGAAAGTCAAATACATTCTACAAAGCTAATTGAATCAAATGAAAGTGAAACACATTCAAACAAAGCTAATTAAATCAAAATAAAAGTCAAATACATTCTACAAAGCTAATTGAATGAAATGAAAGTCAGACACATTTAAACAAAAGCTATTTGAAGAAAATGAAAGTCAAATACATTCTACAAAGCAAATTGAAAACAAATGAAAGTCAAACACAGTCAAACAAAAGTTATTTGACTCAAATGAAAGTCAAATACATTCTACAAAGCTAATTGAATCAAATGAAAGTCAAAACACATTCAAATAAAGCTATTTGAATCAAATGAAAGTCAAATACATTCTACAAAGCTAATTGAATCAAATGAAAGTCAAACACATTCAAATAAAGCTATTTAATCAAAGGAAGTCAAATAAATTCAAACAAATCTAATTAAATCAAATAAAAGTAAAATACATTCTACAAAGCTAATTGAATCAAATGAAAGTCAAATTCAAACAAAAGAAAGTCAAACACATTCAAAAAAAGCTTTTTAAAAAATGAAAGTCAAACACATTCAAAAAAAAGCTTTTAAATTTAAATGAAAGTCAAACACATTCAAACAAAGCTATATAAATCAAATGAAAGTGAAATGCATTCTACAAAGCAAATTGATCTAAATGAAATTCAAACACATTCAAACAAAAGCTATTTGAATCAAATGAAAGTCAAACACATTCTACAAAGCTAATTGAATCAATTGAAAGTCAAACACATTCAAACAAAGCTATTTGAATCAAATGAAAGTCAAATGCTATTGAATCAAATGTCAAACACATTCAAATAAAGCTAATTGAATCAAATGAAAGTCAAACACATTCAAACAAAGCTATTTTAATTAAATGAATGTCAAACATTCAACAAATCTAATTGAATCAAATGAAAGTCAAACACATTCAAACAAAGCTATTTGAAGAAAATGAAAGTCAAATACATTCCAAAGCAAATTGAATCAAATGAAAGTCAAACACAGTCAAACAAAGTTATTTGATTCAAATGAAAGTCAAATACATTCTACAAAGCTAATTGAATCAAATGAAAGTCAAACACATTCAAACAAAGCTAATTAAATAAAAAAAAGTCAAATACATTCTACAAAGCTAATTGAATCATATAAAAGTCAAACACATTCAAACAAAGCTAATTGAATCAAATGGAAGTCAAATACATTCTACAATTCTAATTGAATTGAATTAAAGTCAAACACATTCAAAAGCTAATTGAATTTAATGAAAGTCATACAAATTCAAACAAAGCTTTCGAATCAAATGAAAGTCAAATACATTCTACAAAGCTAATTGAATCAAATGAAAGTCAAACATATTCAAACAAAGCTATTTGAATCAAATAAGTCAAATACAGCTAATTGAATCAAATGAAAGTCAAACACATTGAAACAAAGTATTTGAATCAAATGACAGTCAAATACGTTCTACAAAGCTAATTGTATCAAATGAAAGTCAAACACATTCAACAAAGCTATTTGAAGAAAAATGAAAGTCAAATACATTCTACAAAGCAAATTGAATCAAATGAAAGTCAAACACATCAAACAAAGCAAATGAAAGTCAAATACATTCTACAAAGCTAATTGATCAAATGAAAGTGAAACACATTCAAACAAAGCTAATTAAATCAAATAAAGTCAAATACATTCTACAAAGCTAATTGAATGAAATGAAAGTCAAACACATTTAAACAAAGCTATTTGAAGAAATGAAAGTCAAATACATTCTACAAAGCAAATTGAAACAAATGAAAGTCAAACACAGTCAAACAAAGTTATTTGACTCAAATGAAAGTCAAATACATTCTACAAAGCTAATTGAATCAAATGAAAGTCAAACACATTCAAATAAAGCTATTTGAATCAAATGAAAGTCAAATACATTCTACAAAGCTAATTGAATCAAATGAAAGTCAAACACATTCAAATAAAGCTATTTAAATCAAAGGAGAGTCAAATAAATTCAAACAAATCTAATTAAATCAAATAAAAGTAAAATACATTCTACAAAGCTAATTGAATCAAATGAAAGTCAAACACATTCAAACAAAGCCTTTTAAATCAAATGAAAGTCAAACACATTCAAAAAAGCTTTTTAATTTAAATGAAAGTCAAACACATTCAAATGAAAGTCAAACACATTCAACAAGCTGAAAGTCATTTACAAAGCAAATTGATCAAATGAAATTCAAACACATTCAAACAAAGCTATTTGAATCAAATGACAGTCAAACACATCAAAGCTAATTGAATCAATTGAAAGTCAAACACATTCAAACAAAGCTATTTGAATCAAATGAAAGTCAAATACATTCTCAAAGCTAATTGAATCAAATGAAAGTCAAACACATTCAAAGCTAATTGAATCAAATGAAAGTCAAACACATTCAAACAAAGCTATTTTAATTAAATGAATGTCAAATACATTCAACAAATCTAATTGAATCAAATGAAAATCAAACACATTCAAACAAAGCTATTTGAAGAAAATGAAAGTCAAATACATTCTACAAAGCAAATTGAATCAAATGAAAGTCAAACACAGTCAAACAAAGTTATTTGATTCAAATGAAAGTCAAATACATTCTACAA
>NW_018743083.1:0-57085 GCF_001683475.1 Chenopodium quinoa | reverse complement strand
AAGTCAAATACATTCTACAAAGCTAATTGAATCAAATGAAAGTCAAACACATTCAAACAAAGCTATTTCTAAATCAATCCAAATAACATTGTCAAATACATTCTATAAAGCTAATTGAATCAAATGAAAGTCAAACACATTCAAACAAAGCTAATTTGAAATCAAAATCAAAGTCAAACACATTCAAAACAAAGTAATTTGAATCAAATGAAAGTCAAACACATTCAAATAAAGCTATTTGAATCAAATGAGAGTCAAATACATTCAAACAAAGCTAATTAAATCAAATAAAAGTCAAGTACATTCTACAAAGCAAATTGAATCAAATGAAAGTCAAACACATTCAAACAAAGCTATTTGAATCAAATGAAAGTCAAATACATTCTATAAAGCTAATTGAATTAAATGAAAGTCAAACACATTCAAACAAAGCTATTTTAATCAAATGAAAGTCAAATACGTTCTACAAAGCTAGTTGAATCAAATGAAAGTCAAGCACATTCAAACAATGCTATTTGAATCAAATGAAAGTCGAACACATTCAAACAAAGGAATTTTAATCAAATGAAAGACAAACACATTCAAATAAAGCTATTTGAATCAAATGAGAGTCAAATACATTCAAACAAAGCTAATTAAATCAAATCAAAAGTCAAATACATTCTACAAAGCAAATTGAATCAAATGAAAGTCAAACACATTCAAACAAAGCTATTTGAATCAAATGAAATTCAAATGCATTCTACAAAGCTATTTGAATCAAATGAAAGTCAAATACATTCTACAAAGCTATTTGAATCAAATGAGAGTCATATACATTCAGACAAAGCTAATTAAATCAAATAAAAGTCAAATACATTCTACAAAGCAAATTGAATCAAATGAAAGTCAAACACATTCAAACAAAGCTAAATTGAATCGTATGAATGTCAAACACATTCAAAACAAAGCTAATTGAAATCAAATGAAAGTCAAACACATTCAAAACAAAGCTATTTGAATAAAATGAAAGACAAATACATTCTAAAAAGCTAATTTAATCAAATGAAAGTCAAACACTTTCAAACAAAGCTATTTGAATCAAATGAGAGTCAAATACATTCTACAAAGCAAATCGAATCAAATGAAAGTCAAACACATTCAACCAAGCTATTTTAATCAAATGAAAGTCAAACACATTCAAACAAAGCTATTTGAATCAAATGAAAGTCAAACACATTCTACAAAGCTATTTGAATCAAATGAAAGTCAAATACATTCTACAAAGCTAATTGAAACAAATGAAAGTCAAACACAGTCAAACAAAGTTATTTGACTCAAATGAAAGTCAAATACATTCTACAAAGCTAATTGAATGAAATGAATGTCAAATACATTCTACAAAGCTAATTGAATCAAATGAAAGTCAAACACATTCAAACAAAGCTATTTGAAGAAAATGAAAGTCAAATACATTCTACAAAGCAAATTGAATCAAATGAAAGTCAAACACAGTAAACAAAGTTATTTGATTCAAATGAAAGTCAAATACATTCTACAAAGCTAATTGAACCAAATGAAAGTCAAACACAGTCAAACAAAGCTATTTGAATAAAATGAAAGACAAATACATTCTAAAAAGCTAATTGAATCAAATGAAAGTCAAACACTTTCAAACAAAGTTATTTGAATCAAATGAGAGTCAAATACATTCTACAAAGCAAATCGAATCAAATGAAAGTCAAACACATTCAAACAAAGCTATTTTAATCAAACGAAAGTCAAACACATTCAAACAAAGCTATTTGAATCAAATGAAAGTCAAACACATTCTACAAAGCTATTTGAATCAAATGAAAGTCAAATACATTCTACAAAGCTAATTGAAACAAATGAAAGTCAAACACAGTCAAACAAAGTTATTTGATTCAAATGAAAGTCAAACACATTCAAACAAAGCTATTTAAATCAAATAAATGTCAAATACATTCTATAAAGCTAATTGAATCAAATGAAAGTCAAACACATTCAAACAAAGCTATTTAAATCAAATAAATGTCAAACACATTCTATAAAGCTATTTGAATCAAATGAAAGTCAAACACATTCAATCAAAGCTATTTGAAGCAAATGAAAGTCAAATACATTCTACAAAGCTAATTGAATCAAATGAAAGTCAATCACATTCAAACAAAGCTATTTGAATCAAATGAAATTCAAATGCATTCTACAAAGCTATTTGAATCAAATGAAAGTCAAATACATTCTACAAAGCTATTTGAATCAAATGAGAGTCATATACATTCAAACAAAGCTAATTAAATCAAATAAAAGTCAAATACATTCTACAAAGCAAATTGAATCAAATGAAAGTCAAACACATTCAAACAAAGCTAATTCAATCGTATGAATGTCAAACACATTCAAACAAAGCTAATTGAATCAAATGAAAGTCAAACACATTCAAACAAAGCTATTTGAATAAAATGAAAGACAAATACATTCTAAAAAGCTAATTTAATCAAATGAAAGTCAAACACTTTCAAACAAAGCTATTTGAATCAAATGAGAGTCAAATACATTCTACAAAGCAAATCGAATCAATTGAAAGTCAAACACATTCAAACAAAGCTATTTTAATCAAATGAAAGTCAAACACATTCAAACAAAGCTATTTGAATCAAATGAAAGTCAAACACATTCTACAAAGCTATTTGAATCAAATGAAAGTCAAATACATTCTACAAAGCTAATTGAAACAAATGAAAGTCAAACACAGTCAAACAAAGTTATTTGATTCAAATGAAAGTCAAACACATTCAAACAAAGCTATTTAAATCAAATAAATGTCAAATACATTCTATAAAGCTAATTGAATCAAATGAAAGTCAAACACATTCAAACAAAGCTATTTAAATCAAATAAATGTCAAATACATTCTATAAAGCTATTTGAATCAAATGAAAGTCAAACACATTCAAACAAAGCTATTATAATCAAATGAAAGTCAAATACATTCTACAAAGCTAATTGAATCAAATGAAAGTCAAACACATTCAAACAAAGCTATTTTAATCAAATGAAAGTCAAACACATTCAAACAAAGCTATTTGAATCAAATGAAAGTCAAATACATTCTACAAAGCAAATCGAATCAAATGAAAGTCAAACACATTCAAACAAAGCTATTTGAATCAAATGAAAGTCAAATACATTCTACAAAGCTATTTGAATCAAATGAAAGTCAAATACATTCTACAAAGCTATTTGAATCAAATGAGAGTCATATACATTCAAACAAAGCTATTTAAATCAAATAAAAGTCAAATACATTCTACAAAGCAAATTGAATCAAATGAAAGTCAAACACATTCAAACAAAGCTAAAAAGAATCGTATGAATGTCAAACACATTCAAACAAAGCTAATTGAATCAAATGAAAGTCAAACACATTCAAACAAAGCTATTTGAATCAAATGAAAGACAAATACATTCTACAAAGCTAATTGAATCAAATGAAAGTAAAAAACATTCAAACAAATCTATTTGAATCAAGTGAAAGTCAAATACATTCTACAAAGCTAGTTGAATCAAATGAAAGTCAAACACATTCAAACAAAGCTATTTGAATCACATGAAAGTCGAACACATTCAAACAAAGGAATTTGAATCAAAAGAAAGACAAACACATTCAAATAAAGCTATTTGAATCAAATGAGAGTCAAATACATTCAAACAAAGCTAATTAAATCAAATCAAAGTCAAATACATTCTACAAAGCAAATTGAATCAAATGAAAGTCAAACACATTCAAACAAAGCTATTTGAATCAAATAAAAGTCAAATACATTCTACAAAGCAAATCGAATCAAATGAAAGTCAAACACATTAAAACATAGCTATTTTAATCAAATGAAAGTCAAACACATTCAAACAAAGCTATTCGAATCAAATGAAAGTCAAACACATTCTACAAAGCTATTTGAATCAAATGAAAGTCAAATACATTCTACAAAGCTAATTGAATGAAATGTAAGTCAAACACATTCAAACAAAGCTATTTTAATCAAATGAAAGTCAAATACATTCTACAAAGCTAACTGAATCAAATGAAAGTCAAACACATTCAAACAAAGCTATTTGCAACGAATGAAAGTTAAACACATTCAAACAAAGCTAAATGAATCAAATGAAAGTCAAACACATTCAAACAAAGCTAATTGAATCATATGAATGTCAAAACACATTCAAACAAAGCTAATTGAACCAAATGAAAGTCAAACACATTCAATCAAAGCTATTTGAATAAAATGAAAGTCAAATACATTCTACAAAGCTAATTGAATCAAATGAAAGTCAATCACATTCAAACAAAGATATTTGAATCAAATGAAAGTCAAATACATTCTACAAAGCTATTTGAATCAAATGAGAGTCATATACATTCAAACAAAGATAATTAAATCAAATAAAAGTCAAATACATTCTACAAAGAAAATTGAATCAAATTAAAGTCAAACACATTCAAACAAAGCTAATTGAATCGTATGAATGTCAAACACATTCAAACCAAGCTAATTGAATCAAATGAAAGTCAAACACATTCAAACAAAGCTATTTGAATAAAATGAAAGACAAATACATTCTACAAAGCTAATTGAATCAAATGAAAGTAAAAAACATTCAAACAAATCTATTTGAATCAAATGAAAGTCAAATACATTCTACAAAGCAAATCGAATCAAATAAAAGTCAAGCACATTCAAAACAAAGCTATTTGAATCAAATGAAAGTCGAACACATTCAAACAAAGCTATTTGAATCAAATGAAAGTCAAATACATTCTACAAAGCTAATTGAATCAAATAAAAGTCAAACACATTCAAACAAAGCTATTTAAATCAAATAAATGTCAAATACATTCTATAAAGCTAATTGAATCAAATGCAAGTCAAACACATTCAAACAAAGCTATTTGAATTAAATGAAAGTCAAACACATTCAAATAAATCTATTTGAATCAAATGAGAGTCAAATACATTCAAACAAAGCTAATTAAATCAAATAAAAGTCAAGTACATTCTACAAAGCAAATTGAATCAAATGAAAGTCAAACACATTCAAACAAAGCTAATTGAATCGTATGAATGTCAAACACATTCAAACAAAGCTAATTGAATCAAATGAAAGTGAAACACATTCAAAACAAAGCTATTTGAATAAAATGAAAGACAAATACATTCTAAAAAGCTAATTTAATCAAATGAAAGTCAAACACTTTCAAACAAAGCTATTTTAATCAAATGAGAGTCAAATACATTCTACAAAGCAAATCGAATCAAATGAAAGTCAAACACATTCAAACAAAGCTATTTTAATCAAATGAAAGTCAAACACATTCAAACAAAGCTATTTGAATCAAATGAAAGTCAAACACATTCTACAAAGCTATTTGAATCAAATGAAAGTCAAATACATTCTACAAAGCTAATTGAAACAAATGAAAGTCAAACACATTCAAACAAAGCTATTTGAATCAAATGAAAGTCAAACACATTCTACAAAGCTATTTGAATCAAATGAAAGTCAAATACATTCTACAAAGCTAATTGAAACAAATGAAAGTCAAACACAGTCAAACAAAGTTATTTGACTCAAATGAAAGTCAAATACATTCTACAAAGCTAATTAAATCAAATCAAAGTCAAAAACATTCTACAAAGCAAGTTGAATCAAATGAAAGTCAAACACATTCAAACAAAGCTATTTGAATCAAATAAAAGTCAAATACATTCTACAAAGCAAATCCAGTCAAATGAAAGTCAAACACATTAAAACAAAGCTATTTTAATCAAATGAAAGTCAAACACATTCAAACAAAGCTATTTGAATCAAATGAAAGTCAAACACATTCTACAAAGCTTATTGAATCAAATGAAAGTCAAACACATTCTACAAAGTTAATTGAATCAAATGAAAGTCAAACACATTCAACAAAGCTATTTAAATCAAATAAATGTCAAATACATTCTATAAAGCTATTTGAATCAAATGAAAGTCAAACACATTCAAACAAAACTATTTGAATCAAATGAAAGTCAAATACATTCTACAAAGCTAATTGAATCAAATGTAAGTCAAACACATTCAAACAAAGCTATTTTAATCAAATGAAAATCAAATACATTCTACAAAGCTAATTGAATCAAATGAAAGTCAAACACATTCAAACAAAGCTATTTAAATCAAATAAAAGTCAAATAAATTCTACAAAGCAAATCGAATCAAATGAAAGTCAAACACATTCAAAAAAAAGCTATTTGAATCAAATGAAAGTCAAATAGATTATACAAAGCTAACTGAATCAAATGAAAGTCAAACACATTCAAACAAAGCTATTTGCAACAAATGAAAGTCAATTACATTTTACAAAGCTAATTGAATCAAATGAAAGTTAAACACATTCAAACAAAGCTAAATGAATCAAATGAAAGTCAAACACATTCAAACAAAGCTAATTGAATCATATGAATGTCAAACACATTCTACAAAGCAAATCAAATCAAAAGAAAGTCAAACACATTCAAAAAAAGCTATTTGAATCAAATGAAAGTCGAATACATTATACAAAGCTAACTGAATCAAATGAAAGTCAAACACATTCAAATAAAGCTATTTGCAACAAATGAAAGTCAAATACATTTTACAAAGCTAATTGAATCAAATGAAAGTTAAACACATTCAAACAAAGCTAAATGAATCAAATGAAAGTCAAACACATTCAAACAAAGCTAATTGAATCATATGAATGTCAAACACATTCAAACAAAGCTAATTGAATCAAATGAAAGTCAAACACATTCAATCAAAGCTATTTGAATCAAATGAAAGTCAAATACATTCTACAAAGCTAATTGAATCAAATGAAAGTCAATCACATTCAAACAAAGCTATTTGAATCAAATGAAAGTCAAATGCATTCTACAAAGCTATTTGAATCAAATGAAAGTCAAATAAATTCTACAAAGCTATTTGAATCAAATGAGAGTCATATACATTCAAACAAAGCTAATTAAATCAAATAAAAGTCAAATACATTCTACAAAGCAAATTGAATCAAATGAAAGTCAAACACATTCAAACAAAGCTAATTGAATCGTATGAATGTCAAACACATTCAAACAAAGCTAATTGAATCAAATGAAAGTCAAACACATTCAAACAAAGCTATTTGAATAAAATGAAAGACAAATACATTCTAAAAAGCTAATTTAATCAAATGAAAGTCAAACACTTTCAAACAAAGCTATTTTAATCAAATGAGAGTCAAATACATTCTACAAAGCAAATCGAATCAAATGAAAGTCAAACACATTCAAACAAAGCTATTTTAATCAAATGAAAGTCAAACACATTCAAACAAAGCTATTTGAATCAAATGAAAGTCAAACACATTCTACAAAGCTATTTGAATGAAATGAAAGTCAAATACATTCTACAAAGCTAATTGAAACAAATGAAAGTCAAACACAGTCAAACAAAGTTATTTGACTCAAATGAAAGTCAAATACATTCTACAAAGCTAATTGAATTAAATGAATGTCAAATACATTCTACAAAGCTAATTGAATCAAATGAAAGTCAAACACATTCAAACAAAGCTATTTGAAGAAAATGAAAGTCAAATACATTCTACAAAGCAAATTGAATCAAATGAAAGTCAAACACAGTCAAACAAAGTTATTTGATTCAAATGAAAGTCAAATACATTCTACAAAGCTAATTGAATCAAATGAAAGTTAAACACAATCAAACAAAGCTATTTGAATAAAATGAAAGACAAATACATTCTAAAAAGCTAATTGAATCAAAAGAAAGTCAAACACTTTCAAACAATGCTATTTGAATCAAATGAGAGTCAAATACATTCTACAAAGCAAATCGAATCAAATGAAAGTCAAACACATTCAAACAAAGCTATTTTAATCAAATGAAAGTCAAACACATTCAAACAAAGCTATTTTAATCAAATGAAAGTCAAACACATTCAAACAAAGCTATTTGAATCAAATGAAAGTCAAACACATTCTACAAAGCTATTTGAATCAAATGAAAGTCAAATACATTCTACAAAGCTAATTGAAACAAATGAAAGTCAAACACAGTCAAACAAAGTTATTTGATTTAAATGAAAGTCAAACACATTCAAACAAAGCTATTTAAATCAAATAAATGTCAAATACATTCTATAAAGCTAATTGAATCAAATGAAAGTCAAACACATTCAAACAAAGCTATTTAAATCAAATAAATGTCAAATACATTCTATAAAGCTATTTGAATCAAATGAAAGTCAAACACATTCAAACAAAGCTATTTGAATCAAATAAATGTCAAATACATTCTACAAAGCAAATCGAATCAAATGAAAGTCAAACACATTCAAACAAAGCTATTTGAATCAAATGAAAGTCAAATACATTCTACAAAGCAAATTGAATCAAATGAAAGTCAAAACACATTCAAACAAAGCTATTTGAATCAAATAAATGTCAAATACATTCTACAAAGCTATTTGAATCAAATGAAAGTCAAACACATTCAAACAAAGCTATTTAAATCAAATAAATGTCAAATACATTCTATAAAGCTATTTGAATCAAATGAAAGTCAAACACATTCAAACAAAGCTATTTGAATCAAATGAAAGTCAAATACATTCTACAAAGCTAATTGAATCAAATGAAAGTCAAACACATTCAAACAAAGCTATTTTAATCAAATGAAAGTCAAACACATTCAAACAAAGCTATTTGAATCAAATAAAAGTCAAATACATTCTACAAAGTTAATTGAATCAAATGAAAGTCTAACACATTCAAACAAAGCTATTTTAATCAAAAGAAAGTCAAATACGACAAAGCTAGTTGAATCAAATGAAAGTCAAACACATTCAAACAAAGCTATTTTAATCAAATGAAAGTCAAATACATTCTACAAAGAAAATCGAATCAAATGAAAGTCAAACACATTCAAACAAAGCTATTTTAATCAAATGAAAGTCAAATACATTCTACAAAGCTATTTGAATCAAATGAAAGTCAAACACATTCATACAAAGCTATTTGAATCAAATTAAAGTCAAACACATTCAAACAAAGGAATTTGAATCAAATGAAAGTCAAACACATTCAAATAAAGCTATTTGAATCAAATGAGAGTCAAATACATTCAAACAAAGCTATTTGAATCAAATGAAAGTCAAACACATTCAAACAAAGCTATTTGAATCAAATTATAGTCAAACACATTTAAACAAAGGAATTTGAATCAAATTAAAGTCAAACACATTCAAATAAAGCTATTTGAATCAAATGAGAGTCAAATACATTCAAACAAAGCTAATTAAATCAAATAAAAGTCAAATACATTCTACAAAGCAAATTGAATCAAATGAAAGTCAAACACATTCAAACAATGGAATTTGAATCAAATGAAAGACAAACACATTCAAATAAAGCTATTTGAATCAAATGAGAGTCAAATACATTCAAACAAAGCTAATTAAATCAAATCAAAGTCAAAAACATTCTACAAAGCAAGTTGAATCAAATGAAAGTCAAACACATTCAAACAAAGCTATTTGAATCAAATAAAAGTCAAATACATTCTACAAAGCAAATCAAGTCAAATGAAAGTCAAACACATTAAAACAAAGCTATTTTAATCAAATGAAAGTCAAACACATTCAAACAAAGCTATTTGAATCAAATGAAAGTCAAACACATTCTACAAAGCTTATTGAATCAAATGAAAGTCAAACACATTCTACAAAGTTAATTGAATCAAATGAAAGTCAAACACATTCAAACAAAGCTATTTAAATCAAATAAATGTCAAATACATTCTATAAAGCTATTTGAATCAAATGAAAGTCAAACACATTCAAACAAAACTATTTGAATCAAATGAAAGTCAAATACATTCTACAAAGCTAATTGAATCAAATGTAAGTCAAACACATTCAAACAAAGCTATTTTAATCAAATGAAAGTCAAATACATTCTACAAAGCTAATTGAATCAAATGAAAGTCAAACACATTCAAACAAAGCTATTTAAATCAAATAAAAGTCAAATACATTCTACAAAGCAAATCGAATCAAATGAAAGTCAAACACATTCAAAAAAAGCTATTTGAATCAAATGAAAGTCAAATACATTATACAAAGCTAACTGAATCAAATGAAAGTCAAACACATTCAAACAAAGCTATTTGCAACAAATGAAAGTCAAATACATTTTACAAAGCTAATTGAATCAAATGAAAGTTAAACACATTCAAACAAAGCTAAATGAATCAAATGAAAGTCAAACACATTCAAACAAAGCTAATTGAATCATATGAATGTCAAACACATTCTACAAAGCAAATCAAATCAAAAGAAAGTCAAACACATTCAAAAAAAAGCTATTTGTATCAAATGAAAGTCAAATACATTATACAAAGCTAACTGAATCAAATGAAAGTCAAACACATTCAAATAAAGCTATTTGCAACAAATGAAAGTCAAATACATTTTACAAAGCTAATTGAATCAAATGAAAGTTAAACACATTCAAACAAAGCTAAATGAATCAAATGAAAGTCAAACACATTCAAACAAAGCTAATTGAATCATATGAATGTCAAACACATTCAAACAAAGCTAATTGAATCAAATGAAAGTCAAACACATTCAATCAAAGCTATTTGAATCAAATGAAAGTCAAATACATTCTACAAAGCTAATTGAATCAAATGAAAGTCAATCACATTCAAACAAAGCTATTTGAATCAAATGAAAGTCAAATGCATTCTACAAAGCTATTTGAATCAAATGAAAGTCAAATACATTCTACAAAGCTATTTGAATCAAATGAGAGTCATATACATTCAAACAAAGCTAATTAAATCAAATAAAAGTCAAATACATTCTACAAAGCAAATTGAATCAAATGAAAGTCAAACACATTCAAACAAAGCTAATTGAATCGTATGAATGTCAAACACATTCAAACAAAGCTAATTGAATCAAATGAAAGTCAAACACATTCAAACAAAGCTATTTGAATAAAATGAAAGACAAATACATTCTAAAAAGCTAATTTAATCAAATGAAAGTCAAACACTTTCAAACAAAGCTATTTTAATCAAATGAGAGTCAAATACATTCTACAAAGCAAATCGAATCAAATGAAAGTCAAACACATTCAAACAAAGCTATTTTAATCAAATGAAAGTCAAACACATTCAAACAAAGCTATTTGAATCAAATGAAAGTCAAACACATTCTACAAAGCTATTTGAATCAAATGAAAGTCAAATACATTCTACAAAGCTAATTGAAACAAATGAAAGTCAAACACAGTCAAACAAAGTTATTTGACTCAAATGAAAGTCAAATACATTCTACAAAGCTAATTGAATTAAATGAATGTCAAATACATTCTACAAAGCTAATTGAATAAAATGAAAGTCAAACACATTCAAACAAAGCTATTTGAAGAAAATGAAAGTCAAATACATTCTACAAAGCAAATTGAATCAAATGAAAGTCAAACACAGTCAAACAAAGGAATTTGAATCAAATGAAAGTCAAATACATTCTACAAAGCTAATTGAATCAAATGAAAGTTAAACACAATCAAACAAAGCTATTTGAATAAAATGAAAGACAAATACATTCTAAAAAGCTAATTGAATCAAAAGAAAGTCAAACACTTTCAAACAAAGCTATTTGAATCAAATGAGAGTCAAATACATTCTACAAAGCAAATCGAATCAAATGAAAGTCAAACACATTCAAACAAAGCTATTTTAATCAAATGAAAGTCAAACACATTCAAACAAAGCTATTTGAATCAAATGAAAGTCAAACACATTCTACAAAGCTATTTGAATCAAATGAAAGTCAAATACATTCTACAAAGCTAATTGAAACAAATGAAAGTCAAACACAGTCAAACAAAGTTATTTGATTTAAATGAAAGTCAAACACATTCAAACAAAGCTATTTAAATCAAATAAATGTCAAATACATTCTATAAAGCTAATTGAATCAAATGAAAGTCAAACACATTCAAACAAAGCTATTTAAATCAAATAAATGTCAAATACATTCTATAAAGCTATTTGAATCAAATGAAAGTCAAACACATTCAAACAAAGCTATTTGAATCAAATAAATGTCAAATACATTCTACAAAGCTATTTGAATCAAATGAAAGTCAAACACATTCAAACAAAGCTATTTAAATCAAATAAATGTCAAATACATTCTATAAAGCTATTTGAATCAAATGAAAGTCAAACACATTCAAACAAAGCTATTTGAATCAAATGAAAGTCAAATACATTCTACAAAGCTAATTGAATCAAATGAAAGTCAAACACATTCAAACAAAGCTATTTTAATCAAATGAAAGTCAAACACATTCAAACAAAGCTATTTGAATCAAATGAAAGTCAAATACATTCTACAAAGCAAATCGAATCAAATGAAAGTCAAACACATTCAAACAAAGCTATTTGAATCAAATGAAAGTCAAATACATTCTACAAAGCTATTTGAATCAAATGAAAGTCAAATACATTCTACAAAGCTATTTGAATCAAATGAGAGTCATATACATTCAAACAAAGCTATTTAAATCAAATAAAAGTCAAATACATTCTACAAAGCAAATTGAATCAAATGAAAGTCAAACACATTCAAACAAAGCTAATCAGAATCGTATGAATGTCAAACACATTCAAACAAAGCTAATTGAATCAAATGAAAGTCAAACACATTCAAACAAAGCTATTTGAATCAAATGAAAGACAAATACATTCTACAAAGCTAATTGAATCAAATGAAAGTCAAACACATTCAAACAAAGCTATTTGATTCAAATGAAAGTCAAACACATTCAAACAGAGTTATTTAAATCAAATGAAAGTGAAATGCATTCTACAAAACTAATTGAATCAAATAAAAATCAAAAACATTCAAACAAAGCTATTTGAATCAAATGAAAGTCAAATACATTCAAACAAAGCAAATTAAATCAAATGAAAGTCAAATACATTCTACAAAGCTAATTGAATTAAATGATAGTTAAACACATTCAAACAAATCTATTTGAATCAAATGAAAGTCAAATACATTCTACAAAGCTAGTTGAATCAAATGAAAGTCAAACGCATTCAAACAAAGCTATTTGAATCACATGAAAGTCAAACACATTCAAACAAAAAAATTTGAATCAAATGAAAGTCAAACACATTCAAATAAAGCTATTTGAATCAATGAGAGTCAAACACATTCAAACAAAGCTAATTGATTCAAATGAAAGTCAAACACATTCTACAAAGCTATTTGAATCAAATTAAAGTCAAATACATTCTACAAAGCTAATTGAATCAAATGAAAGTCAAACACATTCAAATAAAGCTATTTGAATCAAATGAATGTCAAACACATTCAAAAAAAGCTATTTTAATTAAATGAATGTCAAATACATTCTACAAAGCTAATTGAATCAAATGAAAGTCAAACACATTCAAACAAAGCTATTTAAATCAAATGAAAGTCAAATACATTCTACAATGCTATTAGAATCAAATGAAAGTCAAATACATTCTACAAAGCTATTTGAAACAAATGAGAGTCAAACACATTCAAACTAAGCTATTTTAATCAAATGAAAGTCAAATACATTCTACGAAGCTAATTGAATCAAATGAAAGTCAAACACATTCATACAAAGCTATTTGAATAAAATAAAAGTCAAATACATTCTATAAAGCTAATGAAAGGAATTTGAATCAAATGAAAGTCAAACACATTCAAATAATGCTATTTGAATCAAATGAGAGTCAAATACATTCAAACAAAGCTAATTAAATCAAATAAAAGTCAAGTACATTCTACAAAGCAAATTAAATCAAATGAAAGTCAAACACATTCAAACAAAGCTATTTGAATCAAATGAAAGTCAAATACATTCTACAAAGCTAATTGTATCAAATGAAAGTCAAACACATTCAAATAAAGCTATTTGAATCAAATGAAAGTCTAACACATACAAACAAAGTTATTTAAAGAAAATGAAAGTGAAATGCATTCTACAAAGCTAACTGAATCAAATGAAAGTCAAACACATTCAAACAAAGCTAAATGAATCAAATGAAAGTTAAACACATTCAAACAAAGCTAAATGAATCAAATGAATATCAAAACACATTAAAAACAAAGCTAATTGAATCATATGAATGTCAAACACATTCAAACAAAGCTATATGTATCAAATGAAAGTCAAACACATTCAAATATAGCTATTTAAATCTAATGAAAGTGAAATGCATTCTACAATGCTATTTAAATCAAATGAAAGTCTAAAACATTCTATAATGCTATTTGAATCAAATGAAAGTCAAATACATTCTACAAAGCTATTTAAATCAAATGAGAGTCAAACACATTCAAATAAAGCTATTTTAATCGAATGAAAGTCAAATACATTTTACAAAGCTAATTGAATAAAATGAAAGTCAAACACATTCAAACAAAGCTATTTGAATAAAATAAAAGTCAAATACATTCTATAAAGCTAATTGAACCAAATGAAAGTAAAAAACATTCAAACAAAGCTATTTGAATCTAATGAAAGTCAAATACATTCTACAAAGCTAGTTGAATCAAATAAAAGTCAAACACATTCAAACAAAGCTATTTGAATCAAATGAAAGTCAAACACATTCAAACAAAAGAATTTGAATCAAATGAAAGTCAAACACATTCAAATAAAACTATTTGAATCAAATGAGAGTCAAATAAATTCAAACAAAGCTAATTAAATCAAATAAAAGTCAAATACATTCTACAAAGCAAATTGAATCAAATGAAAGTCAAACACATTCAAACAATGCTATTTGAATAAAATGAAAGTCAAATACATTCTTCAAAGATAATTTAATCAAATTAAAGTCAAACACATTCAAACAAAGCTATTTGAATAAAATGAAAGTCAAATACATTCTACAAAGCTAGTTGAATCAAATGAAAGTCAAGCACATTCAAACAATGCTATTTGAATCAAATGAAAGTCGAACACATTCAAACAAAGGAATTTGAATCAAATGAAAGTCAAACACATTCAAATAAAGCTATTTAAATCAATAAATGTCAAATACATTCTATAAAGCTATTTGAATCAAATGAAAGTCAAACACATTCAAACAAAGCTATTTGAATCAAATGAAAGTCAAACACATTCTACAAAGCTATTTGAATCAAATGAAAGTCAAATACATTCTACAAAGCTAATTGAATCAAATGAAAGTCAAACACATTCAAACTAAGCTATTTAAATCAAATAAATGAGAAATACATTCTATAAAGCTAATTAAATCAAATGAAAGTCAAACACATTCAAACAAAGCTATTTTAATCAAATGAAAGTCAAATACATTCTATAAAGCTAGTTGAATCAAATGAAAGTCAAGCACATTCAAACAATGCTATTTGAATCAAATGAAAGTCGAACACATTCAAACAAAGGAATTTGAATCAAATGAAAGTCAAACACATTCAAATAAAGCTATTTGAATCAAATGAGAGTCAAACACATTCAAACAAAGCTATTTTAATCAAATAAAAGTAAAACACATTCAAACAAAGCTATTTTAATCAAATGAAAGTAAAACACATTCAAACAAAGATATTTAAATCAAATGAAAGTGAAATACATTCTACAATGCTATTTGAATCAAATGAAAGTCAAATACATTCTACAAAGCTATTTGAATCAAATGAGAGTCAAACACATTCAAACAAAGCAATTTTAATCAAATGAAAGTCAAATACATTCTAGAAAGCTAATTGAATCAAATGAAAGTCAAACACATTCTATAAAGCTAATTAAACCAAATGAAAGTAAAAAACATTCAAACAAAGCTATTTGAATCAAATGAAAGTCAAAATACATTCTACAAAGCTAATTGAATCAAATGAAAGTCAAACACATTCAAACAAAAGCTATTTGAATCAAATGAAAGTCAAACACATTCAAACAAAGGAATTTGAATCAAATGAAAGTCAAACGCATTCAAATAAAGCTATTTGAATCAAATAAGAGTCAAATACATTCAAACAAAGCTAATTAAATCAAATAAAAGTCAAGTACATTCTACAAAGCAAATTGAATCAAATGAAAGTCAAACACATTCAAACAAAGCTATTTGAATCAAATGAAATTCAAATACATTCTACAAAGCTAATTGTATCAAATGAAAGTCAAACACATTCAAATAAAGCTATTTGAATCAAATGAAAGTCTAACACATACAAACAAAGTTATTTAAAGAAAAATGAAAGTGAAATGCATTCTACAAAGCTAACTGAATAAAATGAAAGTCAAACACATTCAAACAAAGCTATTTGAAACAAATGAATGTCAAATACATTCTACAAAGCTAATTGAATCAAATGAAAGTTAAACACATTCAAACAAAGCTAAATGAATCAAATGAAAGTCAAACACATTCAAACAAAGCTAATTGAATCATATGAATGTCAAACACATTCAAACAAAGCTAATTGTATCAAATGAAAGTCAAACACATTCAAATATAGCTATTTAAATCAAATGAAAGTGAAATGCATTCTACAATGCTATTTAAATCAAATGATAGTCAAATACATTCTACAAAGCTATTTGAATCAAATGAGAGTCAAACACATTCAAACAAAGCAATTTTAATCAAATGAAAGTCAAATACATTCTAGAAAGCTAATTGAATCAAATGAAAGTCAAACACATTCTATAAAGCTAATTGAACCAAATGAAAGTAAAAAACATTCAAACAAAGCTATTTGAATCAAATGAAAGTCAAATACATTCTACAAAGTTAATTGAATCAAATGAAAGTTAAACACATTTAAACAAAGCTCTTTGAATCAAATGAAAGTCAAACACATTCAAACAAAGGAATTTGAATCAAATGAAAGTCAAACACATTCAAATAAAGCTATTTGAATCAAATGAGAGTCAAATAAATTCAAACAAATCTAATTAAATTAAATAAAAGTCAAGAACATTCTACAAAGCAAATTGAATCAAATGAAAGTCAAACACATTCAAACAAAGCTATTTGAATCAGATGAAAGTCAAATACATTCTACAAAGCTAATTGTGTCAAATGAAAGTCAAACACATTCAAATAAAGCTATTTGAATCAAATGATAGTCTAACACATACAAACAAAGTTATTTAAAGAAAATGAAAGTGAAATGCATTCTACAAAGCTAACTGAATCAAATGAAAGTCAAACACATTCAAACAAAGCTATTTAAAACAAATGAAAGTCAAATACATTCTAACAAAGCTAATTGAATCAAATGAAAGTTAAACACATTCAAACAAAACTAAATGAATCAAATGAAAGTCAAACACATTCAAACAAAGCTAATTGAATCATATGAATGTCAAACACATTCAAACAAAGCTAATTGTATCAAATGAAAGTCAAACACATTCAAATATAGCTATTTAAATCAAATGAAAGTGAAATGCATTCTACAATGCCATTTAAATCAAATGAAAGTCAAATACATTCTATAATGCTATTTGAATCAAATTAAAGTCAAAATACATTCTACAAAGCTATTCAAATCAAATGAGAGTCAAACACATTCAAACAAAGCTATTTTAATCGAATGAAAGTCAAATACATTCTACAAAGCTAATTGAATCAAATGAAAGTCAAACACATTCAAACAAAGCTATTTGAATAAAATAAAAGTCAAATACATTCTATAAAGCTAATTGAACCAAATGAAAGTAATAAACATTCAAACAAAGCTATTTGAATCAAATGAAAGTCAAATACATTCTACAAAGCTAGTTGAATCAAATGAAAGTCAAACACATTCAAACAAAGCTATTTGAATCAAATGAGAGTCAAACACATTCAAACAAAAGAATTTGAATCAAATGAAAGTCAAACACATTCAAATAAAACTATTTGAATCAAATGAGAGTCGAATACATTCAAACAAAGCTAATTAAATCAAATAAAAGTCAAATACATTCCACAAAGCAAATTGAATCAAATGAAAGTCAAACACATTCAAACAAAGCTATTTGAATCAAATGAAAGTCAAACACATTCTACAAAGCTATGTGAATTAAATGAAAGTCAAATACATTCTACAAAGCTAATTGAATCAAAGGAAAGTCAAACACATTCTGACAAAGCTATTTAAATCAAATAAATGTGAAATACATTCTATAAATCTAATTGAATCAAATGAAAGTCAAATACATTCTACAAAGCTAGTTGAATCAAATGAAAGTCAAACACATTCAAACAAAGCTATTTGAATCAAATGAAAGTCAAACACATTCAAACAAAAGAATTTGAATCAAATGAAAGTCAAACACATTCAAATAAAACTATTTGAACCAAATGAGAGTCAAATACATTCAAACAAAGCTAATTAAATCAAATAAAAGTCAAATACATTCTACAAAGCAAATTGAATCAAATGAAAGTCAAACACATTTAAACAATGCTATTTGAATCAAATGAAAGTCAAATACATTCTTCAAAGCTAATTTATTCAAATGAAAGTCAAACACATTCAAACAAAGCTATTTTAATCAAATGAAAGTAAAACACATTCAAACAAAGCTATTTAAATCAAATGAAAGTGAAATACATTCTACAATGCTATTTGAATCAAATGAAAGTCAAATACATTCTACAAAGCTATTTGAATAAAATGAGAGTCAAACACATTCAAACAAAGCAATTTTAATCAAATGAAAGACAAATACATTCTAGAAAGCTAATTGAATAAAATGAAAGTCAAACACATTCTATAAAGCTAATTGAACCAAATGAAAGTAAAAAACATTCAAACGAAGGTATTTGAATCAAATGAAAGTCAAATACATTCTACAAAGCTAATTGAATCAAATGAAAGTCAAACACATTCAAACAAAGCTATTTGAATCAAATGAAAGTCAAACACATTCAAACAAAGGAATTTGAATCAAATGAAAGTCAAACACATTCAAATAAAAGCTATTTGAATCAAATGAGAGTCAAATACATTCAAACAAAGCTAATTAATTCAAATAAAAGTCAAGTAACATTCTACAAAGCAAATTGAATCAAATGAAAGTCTAACACATTCAAACAAAGCTATTTGAATCAATGAAAGTTAAATACATTCTACAAAGCTAATTGTATCAAATGAAAGTCAAACACATTCAAATAAAGCTATTTGAATCAAATGAATGTCTAACACATACAAACAAAGTTATTTAAAGAAAATGAAAGTGAAATGCATTCTACAAAGCTAAATGAATCAAATGAAAGTCAAACACATTCAACACAAAGCTATTTAAAAACAAATGAAAGTCAAATACATTCCACAAAGCTAATTGAATCAAATGAAAGTTAAACACGTTCAAACAAAGCTAAATGAATCAAATGAAAGTCAAACACATTCAAACAAAGCTAATTGAATCATATGAATGTCAAACACATTCAAACAAGCTAATTGTATCAAATGAAAGTCAAACACATTCAAATATAGCTATTTAAATCAAATGAAAGTAAAATGTATTCTACAATGCTATTTAAATCAAATGAAAGTCAAATACATTCTATAATGCTATTTGAATCAAATGAAAGTCAAATACATTCTACAAAGCTATTTAAATCAAATGAGAGTTAAACACATTCAAACAAAGCTATTTTAATCGAATGAAAGTCAAATACATTCTACAAAGCTAATTGAATCAAATGAAAGTCAAACACATTCAAACAAAGCTATTTGAATAAAATAAAAGTCAAATACATTCTATAAAGCTAATTGAACCAAATGAAAGTAAAAAACATTCAAACAAAGCTATTTGAATCAAATGAAAGTACATTCTACAAAGCTAGTTGAATCAAATGAAAGTCAAACACATTCAAACAAAAGAATTAGAATCAAATGAAAGTCAAACACATTCAAATAAAACTATTTGAATCAAATGAGAGTCAAACACATTCAAAGAATCAAATAAAAGTACAAAGCATCAAATCAACACATTCAAACAAAGCTATTTGAATCAAATGAAAGAAGCTATTTGAATCAAATGAAAGTCAATACATTCTACAAAGCTAATTGAATCAAATGAAAGTCAAACACATTCAAACAAAGCAATCAAATAAATGTGAAATACATTCTATAAAGCTAATTGAATCAAATGAAAGTCAAATACATTCTACAAAGCTATTGAACCAAATGAAAGTCAAACACATTCAAACAAAGCTATTTGAATCAAATGAAAGTCAAAACATTTAAACCATTCAAATAAAACTATTTGAACAAATGAGAGTCAAATACATTCAAACAAAGCTAATTAAATCAAATAAAAGTCAAATACATTCTACAAAGCAAATTGAATCAAATGAAAGTCAAACACATTCAAACAATGCTATTTGAATCAAATAAAAGTAAATACATTCTTCAAAGCTAATTTATTCAAATAAGTAAAACACATTCAAACAAAGCTATTTAAATCAAATGAAAGTGAAATACATTCTACAATGCTATTTGAATCAAATGAAGTCAAATACATTCTACAAGCTATTTGAATCAAATGAGAGTCAAACACATTCAAACAAAGCAATTTTAATCAAATGAAAGTCAAATACATTCTAGAAAGCTAATTGAATCAAATGAAAGTCAAACACATTCTATAAAGCTAATTGAACCAAATGAAAGAAAAAACATTCAAACAAAGCTATTTAAATCAAATGAAAGTCAAATACATTCTACAAAGAATCAAATGAAAGTCAAACACATTCAAACAAAATTTGAATCAAATGAAAGTCAAACACATTTAAACAAAGGAATTTGAATCAAATGAAAGTCAAACACATTCAAATAAAGCTATTTGAATCAAATGAAGTCAAACAATTCAAAGCTATTTGAATCAAATGAAGTCAAATACATTCAAACAAAGCTAATTAAATCAAATGAAAGTCAAAGCATCAAATGAAAGTCACATTCTACAAAGCTAATTGTATCAAATGAAAGTCAAACACATTCAAATAAAGCTTTTGAATCAAATGAAAATCTAACACATACAAAAAAGTTATTTAAAGAAAATGAAAGTGAAATGCATTCTACAAAGCTAACTGAATCAAATGAAAGTCAAACACATTCAAACAAAGCTATTTGAAACAAATGAAAGTCAAATACATTCTACAAAGCTAATTGAATCAAATGAAAGTTAAACACATTCAAACAAAGCTAAATGAATCAAATGAAAGAAGCTAATGAATCAATGAAGTCAAACACATTCAAACAAAGCATCAAATGAAAGTCAAACACATTCATTTAAATCAAATGAAAGTAATGCATTCACAAGCTATTTAAATCAAATGAAAGTCAAATACATTCAAGCTATTTGAATCAAATGAAAGTCAAATACATTCTACAAAGCTATTTAATCAAATGAAGTCAAACACATTCAAACAAAGCTATTTAATCAAATGAAAGTCAAATACATTCTACAAAGCTAATTGAATCAAATGAAAGTCAAACACATTCAAACAAAGCTATTTGAATCAAATGAAAGTCAAAACATTCAATTTGAATCAAATGAAAGTCAAACACATTCAAATAAAGCTATTTGAATCAAATGAAGTCAAACAGATTCAAATAAAGCTATTTGAATCAAATGAGAGTCAAATACATTCAAACAAAGCTAATTAAATCAAATAAAAGTCAAGTCTACAAAGCAAATTGAATCAAATGAAAGTCAACACATTCAAACAAAGCTATTTGAATCAAATGAAAGTCAAATACATTCTACAAAGCTAATTGTATCAAATGAAAGTCAAACACATTCAAATAAAGCTATTTGAATCAAATGAAAGTCTAACACATACAAACAAAGTTATTTAAAGAAAATGAAAGTGAAATGCATTCTACAAAGCTAACTGAATCAAATGAAAGTCAAACACATTCAAACAAAGCTATTTGAAACAAATGAAAGTCAAATACATTCTACAAAGCTAATGAATCAAATGAAAGTTAAACACATTCAAACAAAGCTAAATGAATCAAATGAAAGTCAAACACATTCAAACAAAGCTAATTGAATCATATGAATGTCAAACACATTCAAACAAAGCTAATTGTATCAAATGAAAGTCAAACACATTCAAATATATTTAAATCAAATGAAAGTGAAATGCATTCTACAATGCTATTTAAATCAAATGAAAGTCAAATACATTCAATGCTATTTGAATCAAATGAAAGTCAAATACATTCTACAAAGCTATTTAAATAAAAAAAGTCAAATACATTCAAACAAAGTAATTAAATCAAATAAAAGTCAAATACATTCTAAAGCAAATTGAATCAAATGAAAGTCAAACACATTCAAACAAAGCTATTTGAATAAAATAAAAGTCAAATACATTCTATAAAGCTAATTGAACCAAATGAAAGTAAAAAACATTCAAACAAAGCTATTTGAATCAAATGAAAGTCAAACACATTTAAACAAAGGAATTTGAATCAAATGAAAGTCAAACACATTCAAATAAAGCTATTTGAATCAAATGAAGTCAAAACATTCAAATAAAGCTATTTGAATCAAATGAGAGTCAAATACATTCAAACAAAGCTAATTAAATCAAATGAAAGTCAAACACATTCAAACAAGCTATTTGAATCAAATGAAAGTCAAATACATTCTACAAAGCTAATTGTATCAAATGAAAGTCAAACACATTCAAATAAAGCCAAATGAAAATCTAACACATACAAATGAAAGTGAAATGCATTCTACAAAGCTAACTGAATCAAATGAAAGTCAAACACATTCAAACAAAGCTATTTGAAACAAATGAAAGTCAAATACATTCTACAAAGCTAATTGAATCAAATGAAAGTTAAACACATTCAAACAAAGCTAAATGAATCAAATGAAAGTCAAACACATTCAAACAAAGCTAATTGAATCTCAAACACATTCAAACAAAGCTAATTGAAAAATGAAAGTCAAACACATTCAATAAGCTATTTAAATCAAATGAAAGTGAAATGCATTCTACAAGCTATTTAAATCAAATGAAAGTCAAATACATTCTATAATGCTATTTGAATCAAATGAAAGTCAAATACATTCTACAAAGCAAATCATTCAAACAAAGCATCAAATGAAAGTCAAACACATTCAAACAAAGCTATTTGAATCAAAGAAAGTCAAATACATTCTGAATCAAATGAAAGTCAAACATATTCAAACAAAGCTATTTAATCAAATGAAAGTCAAATACATTCTACAAAGCTATTGAATCAAATGAAAGTCAAACATTCAAACAAAGCTATTTTAATCAAATGAAAGTCAAATACATTCTACAAAGCTATTTGAATCAAATGAAAGTCAAACATTCTATTTGAATCAAAGTCAACACAAACAAAGAAAGCTATTTGAATCAAATGAGAGTCAAATACATTCTACAAAGCAAATCGAATCAAAAGAAAGTCAAACACATTCAAACAAAGCTATTTAAATCAAATTGAAAGTGAAATACATTCTACAATGCTATTTGAATCAAATGAAAGTCAAATACATTATACAAAGCTATTTGAATGAAATGAGAGTCAAACACATTCAAACAAAGCAATTTTAATCAAATGAAAGTCAAATACATTCTAGAAAGCTAATTGAATCAAATGAAAGTCAAACACATTCTATAAAGCTAATTGAACCAAATGAAAGTAAAAAAACATTCAAACAAAGCTATTTGAATCAAATGAAAGTCAAATACATTCTACAAAGCTAATTGAATGAAATGAAAGTCAAACACATTCAAACAAAGCTATTTGAATCAAATGAAAGTCAAACACATTCAAACAAAGGAATTTGAATCAAATGAAAGGTCAAACACATTCAAATAAAAGCTATTTGAATCAAATGAGAGTCAAATACATTCAAACAAAAGCTAATTGAATCAAATGAAAGTCAAACACATTCAAACAAATCTAATTTAATCAAATGAAAGTCAAACACATTCAAACAAATCTATTTGAATTAAAATGAAAGTCAAATACATTCTACAAAGCAAATTGAATCAAATGAAAGTTAAACACATTCAAACAACGCTATTTGAATAAAAAATGAAAGTCAAATACATTATTCAAAGCTAATTTAATCAAATGAAAGTCAAACACATTCAAACAAAGCTATTTGAATAAAATGAAAGTCAAATACATTCTAAAAAGCTAGTTGAATCAAATGAAAGTCAAGCACATTCAAACAATGCTATTTGAATCAAATGAAAGTCGAACACATTCAAACAAAGGAATTTGAATCAAATGAAAGTCAAAACACATTCAAATAAAGCTATTTAAATCAAATAAATGTCAAATACATTCTATAAAGCTATTTGAATTAAAATGAAAGTCAAACACATTCAAATAAAGGAATTTGAATCAAATGAAAGTCAAACACATTCAAATAAAGCTATTTAAATCAAATAAATGTCAAATACATTCTATAAAGCTATTTGAATCAAATGAAAGTCAAACACATTCAAACAAAGCTATTGAATCAAATACATTCTACAAAGCTAATTGAATCAAATGAAAGTCAAACACATTCAAATAAAGCTATTTGAATCAAATGAAGTCAAATAAATTCAAACAAAGCTAATTAAATCAAATAAAAGTAAAATACATTCTACAAAGCTAATTGAATCAAATGAAAGTCAAACACATTCAAACAAAGCTATTTTTATCAAATGAAAGTCAAATACATTCTACAAAGCTAATTGATCAAATAAAGTCAAACACATTCAAAAAAAGCTAATTAAATCAAATAAAAGTCAAATAAATTCTACAAAGCAAATTGAATCAAATGAAAGTCAAACACATTCAAAAATGCTATTTGAATAAAAATGAAAGTCAAATACATTCTTCAAAGCTAATTTAATCAAATGAAAGTCAAACACATTCAAACAAAGCTATTTAAAATGAAAGTCAAATACATTTAAAAAGCTGAATCAAATGAAAGTCAAAGCACATTCAAACAATGCTATTTGAATCAAATGAAAGTCGAACACATTCAAACAAAGGAATTGAATCAAATGAAAGTCAAACACATTCAAACAATGCTATTTGAATCAAATGAAAGTCGAAACACATTCAAACAAAGGAATTTGAATCAAATGAAAGTCAAACACATTCAAATAAAACTATTTAAATCAAATAAATGTCAAATACATTCTATAAAGCTATTTGAATCAAATGAAAGTCAAACACATTCAAACAAAGCTATTTGAATCAAATGAATGTCAAATACATTCTACAAAGCTAATTCAATCAAATGAAAGTCAAACACATTCAAACAAAGCTATTTTAATCAAATGAAAGTCAAATACATTCTACAAAGCTAATTGAATCAAATAAAAGTCAAACACATTCAAACAAAGCTATTTAAATAAATAAATGTCAAATACATTCTACAAAGCTATTTGAATCAAATGAAAGTCAAACACATTCCAACAAAGCTATTTGAATCAAAGAAAGTCAAATACATTCTACAAAGCAAATCGAATCAAATGAAAGTCAAACATATTCAAACAAAGCTATTTGAATCAAATGAAAGTCAAATACATTCTACAAAGCTAATTGAATCAAATGAAAGTCAAACACATTCAAACAAAGCTATTTTAATCAAATGAAAGTCAAATACATTCTACAAAGCTATTTGAATCAAATGAAAGTCAAGCACATTCAAACAAAGCTATTGAATCAAATAAAAGTCGAACACATTTAAACAAAGAAAATTGAATAAATGAAAGTCAAAACTTTCAAACAAAGCTATTTAATCAAATGAGAGTCAAATACATTCTACAAAGCAAATCGAATCAAAAGAAAGTCAAACACATTCAAACAAAGCTATTTAAATCAAATGAAAGTGAAATACATTCTACAATGCTATTTGAATCAAATGAAAGTCAAATACATTATACAAAGCTATTTGAATGAAATGAGAGTCAAACACATTCAAACAAAGCAATTTTAATCAAATGAAAGTCAAATACATTCTAGAAAGCTAATTGAATCAAATGAAAGTCAAACACATTCTATAAAGCTAATTGAACCAAATGAAAGTAAAAAACATTCAAACAAAGCTATTTGAATCAAATGAAAGTCAAATACATTCTACAAAGCTAATTGAATGAAATGAAAGTCAAACACATTCAAACAAAGCTATTTGAATCAAATGAAAGTCAAACACATTCAAACAAAGGAATTTGAATCAAATGAAAGTCAAACACATTCAAATAAAGCTATTTGAATCAAATGAGAGTCAAATACATTCAAACAAAGCTAATTGAATCAAATGAAAGTCAAACACATTCAAACAAATCTAATTTAATCAAATGAAAGTCAAACACATTCAAACAAATCTATTTGAATTAAATGAAAGTCAAATACATTCTACAAAGCAAATTGAATCAAATGAAAGTTAAACACATTCAAACAATGCTATTTGAATAAAAATGAAAGTCAAATACATTATTCAAAGCTAATTTAATCAAATGAAAGTCAAACACATTCAAACAAAGCTATTTGAATAAAATGAAAGTCAAATACATTCTAAAAAGCTAGTTGAATCAAATGAAAGTCAAGCACATTCAAACAATGCTATTTGAATCAAATGAAAGTCGAACACATTCAAACAAAGGAATTTGAATCAAATGAAAGTCAAACACATTCAAATAAAGCTATTTAAATCAAATAAATGTCAAATACATTCTATAAAGCTATTTGAATTAAATGAAAGTCAAACACATTCAAATAAAGGAATTTGAATCAAATGAAAGTCAAACACATTCAAATAAAGCTATTTAAATCAAATAAATGTCAAATACATTCTATAAAGCTATTTGAATCAAATGAAAGTCAAACACATTCAAACAAAGCTATTTGAATCAAATACATTCTACAAAGCTAATTGAATCAAATGAAAGTCAAACACATTCAAATAAAGCTATTTGAATCAAATGAGAGTCAAATAAATTCAAACAAAGCTAATTAAATCAAATAAAAGTAAAATACATTTTACAAAGCTAATTGAATCAAATGAAAGTCAAACACATTCAAACAAAGCTATTTTTATCAAATGAAAGTCAAATACATTCTACAAAGCTAATTGATTCAAATAAAAGTCAAACACATTCAAACAAAGCTATTTAAATCAAATAAATGTCAAATACATTCTATAAAGTTATTTGAATCAAATGAACGTCAAACACATTCCAACAAAGCTATTTGAATCAAATGAAAGTCAAATACATTCTACAAAGCAAATCGAATCAAATGAAAGTCAAACACATTCAAACAAAGCTATTTGAATCAAATGAAAGTCAAATACATTCTACAAAGCTAATTGAATCAAATGAAAGTCAAACACATTCAAACAAAGCTATTTAAATCAAATGAAAGTCAAATACATTCTACAAAGCTATTTGAATCAAATGAAAGTCAAGCACATTCAAACAAAGCTATTTGAATCAAATAAAAGTCGAACACATTTTAACAAAGAAAATTGAATTAAATGAAAGTCAAACACTTTGAAACAAAGCTATTTGAATCAAATGAGAGTCAAATACATTCTACAAAGCAAATCGAATCAAATGAAAGTCAAACACATTCAAACAAAGCTATTTAAATCAAATGAATGTGAAATACATTCTACAATGCTATTTGAATCAAATGAAAGTCAAATACATTCTACAAAGCTATTTGAATCAAATGAGAGTCAAACACATTCAAACAAAGAAATTTTAATCAAATGAAAGTCAAATACATTCTAGAAAGCTAATTGAATCAAATGAAAGTCAAACACATTCTATAAAGCTAATTGAACCAAATGAAAGTAAAAAACATTCAAACAAAGCTATTTGAATCAAATGAAAGTCAAATACATTATACAAAGCTAATTGAATCAAATGAAAGTCAAACACATTCAAACAAAGCTATTTGAATCAAATGAAAGTCAAACACATTCAAACAAAGGAATTTGAATCAAATGAAAGTCAAACACATTCAAATAAAGCTATTTGAATCAAATGAGAGTCAAATACATTTAAACAAAGCTAATTAAATCAAATAAAAGTCAAGTACATTCTACAAAGCAAATTGAATCAAATGAAAGTCAAACACATTCAAACAAAGCTATATGAATTAAATGAAAGTCAAATACATTCTACAAAGCTAATTGTATCAAATAAAAGTCAAACACATTCAAAAAAAGCTATTTGAATCAAATGAAAGTCTAACACATACAAACAAAGTTATTTAAAGAAAATGAAAGTGAAATGCATTCTACAAAGCTAACTGAATCAAATGAAAGTCAAACACATTCAAACAAAGCTATTTGAAACAAATGAAAGTCAAATACATTCTACAAAGCTAATTGAATCAAATGAAAGTTAAACACATTCAAACAAAGCTAAATGAATCAAATGAAAGTCAAACACATTCAAACAAAGCTAATTGAATCATATGAATGTCAAACACATTCAAACAAAGCTAATTGTATCAAATGAAAGTCAAACACATTCAAATATAGCTATTTAAATCAAATGAAAGTCAAATACATTCTATAATGCTATTTGAATCAAATGAAAGTCAAATACATTCTACAAAGCTATTTAAATCAAATGAGAGTCAAACACATTCAAACAAAGCTATTTTAATTGAATGAAAGTCAAATACATTCTACAAAGCTAATTGAATCAAATGAAAGTCAAACACATTCAAACAAAGCTATTTGAATAAAATAAAAGTCAAATACATTCTATAAAGCTAATTGAACCAAATGAAAGTAATAAACATTCAAACAAAGGAATTTGAATCAAATGAAAGTCAAACACATTCAAATAAAGCTATTTAAATCAAATAAATGTCAAATACATTCTATAAAGCTATTTGAATCAAATGAAAGTCAAACACATTCAAACAAAGCTATTTGAATCAAATGAAAGTCAAATACATTCTACAAAGCTAATTGAATCAAATGAAAGTCAAACACATTCAAACAAAGCTATTTTAATCAAATGAAAGTCAAATACATTCTACAAAGCTAATTGAATCAAATAAAAGTCAAACACATTCAAACAAAGCTATTTAAATCAAATAAATGTCAAATACATTCTATAAAGCTATTTGAATCAAATGAAAGTCAAACACATTCCAACAAAGCTATTTGAATCAAAGAAAGTCAAATACATTCTACAAAGCAAATCGAATCAAATGAAAGTCAAACACATTCAAACAAAGCTATTTGAATCAAATGAAAGTCAAATACATTCTACAAAGCGAATTGAATCAAATGAAAGTCAAACACATTCAAACAAAGCTATTTTAATCAAATGAAAGTCAAATACATTCTACAAAGCTATTTGAGTCAAATGAAAGTCAAGCACATTTAAACAATGCTATTTGAATCAAATGAAAGTCGAACACATTCAAACACAAGAATTTGAATCAAATAAAAGTCAAACACATTCAAATAAAGCTATTTGAATCAAATGAGAGTCAAATACATTCTACAAAGCAAATCGAATCAAATGAAAGTCAAACACATTCAAACAAAGCTATTTAAATCAAATGAAAGTGAAATACATTCTACAATGCTATTTGAATCAAATGAAAGTCAAATACATTCTACAAAGCTATTTGAATCAAATGAGAGTCAAACACATTCAAACAAAGCAATTTTAATCAAATGAAAGTCAAATACATTCTAGAAAGCTAATTGAATCAAATGAAAGTCAAACACATTCTATAAAGCTAATTGAACCAAATGAAAGTAAAAAACATTCAAACAAAGCTATTTGAATCAAATGAAAGTCAAATACATTCTACAAAGCTAATTGAATCAAATGAAAGTCAAACACATTCAAACAAAGCTATTTGAATCAAATGAAAGTCAAACACATTCAAACAAAGGAATTTGAATCAAATGAAAGTCAAACACATTCAAATAAAGCTATTTAAATCAAATAAATGTCAAATACATTCTATAAAGCTATTTGAATTAAATGAAAGTTAAACACATTCAAATAAAGGAATTTGAATCAAATGAAAGTCAAACACATTCAAATAAAGCTATTTAAATCAAATAAATGTCAAATACATTCTATAAAGCTATTTGAATCAAATGAAAGTCAAACACATTCAAACAAAGCTATTTGAATCAAATACATTCTACAAAGCTAATTGAATCAAATGAAAGTCAAACACATTCAAATAAAGCTATTTGAATCAAATGAGAGTCAAATAAATTCAAACAAAGCTAATTAAATCAAATAAAAGTAAAATACATTCTACAAAGCTAATTGAATCAAATGAAAGTCAAACACATTCAAACAAAGCTATTTTTATCAAATGAAAGTCAAATACATTCTACAAAGCTAATTGATTCAAATAAAAGTCAAACACATTCAAACAAAGCTATTTAAATCAAATAAATGTCAAACACATTCTATAAAGTTATTTGAATCAAATGAACGTCAAACACATTCCAACAAAGCTATTTGAATCAAATGAAAGTCAAATACATTCTACAAAGCAAATCGAATCAAATGAAAGTCAAACACATTCAAACAAAGCTATTTGAATCAAATGAAAGTCAAATACATTCTACAAAGCTAATTGAATCAAATGAAAGTCATACACATTCAAACAAAGCTATTTGAATAAAATAAAAGTCAAATACATTCTATAAAGCTAATTGAACCAAATGAAAGTAATAAACATTCAAACAAAGGAATTTGAATCAAATCAAAGTCAAACACATTAAAATAAAGCTATTTAAATCAAATAAATGTCAAATACATTCTATAAAGCTATTTGAATCAAATGAAAGTCAAACACATTCAAACAAAGCTATTTAAATCAAATGAAAGTCAAATACATTCTACAAAGCTATTTGAATCAAATGAAAGTCAAGCACATTCAAACAAAGCTATTTGAATCAAATAAAAGTCGAACACATTTAAACAAAGAAAATTGAATTAAATGAAAGTTAAACACTTTCAAACAAAGCTATTTGAATCAAATGAGAGTCAAATACATTCTACAAAGCAAATCGAATCAAATGAAAGTCAAACACATTCAAACAAAGCTATTTAAATCAAATGAAAGTTAAATACATTCTACAAAGCTATTTAAATCAAATGAAAGTGAAATACATTCTACAATGCTATTTGAATCAAATGAAAGTCAAATACATTCTACAAAGCTATTTGAATCAAATGAGAGTCAAACACATTCAAACAAAGCAATTTTAATCAAATGAAAGTCAAATACATTCTAGAAAGCTAATTGAATCAAATGAAAGTCAAACACATTCTATAAAGCTAATTGAACCAAATGAAAGTAAAAAACATTCAAACAAAGCTATTTGAATCAAATGAAAGTCAAATACATTCTACAAAGCTAATTGAATCAAATGAAAGTCAAACACATTCAAACAAAGCTATTTGAATCAAATGAAAGTCAAACACATTCAAACAAAGCTATTTGAATCAAATGAAAGTCAAATACATTCTACAAAGCTAATTGAATCAAATGAAAGTCAAACACATTCAAACAAAGCTATTTTAATCAAATGAAAGTCAAATACATTCTACAAAGCTAATTGAATCAAATAAAAGTCAAACACATTCAAACAAAGCTATTTAAATCAAATAAATGTCAAATACATTCTATAAAGCTATTTGAATCAAATGAAAGTCAAACACATTCCAATAAAGCTATTTGAATCAAAGAAAATCAAATACATTCTACAAAGCAAATCGAATCAAATGAAAGTCAAACACATTCAAACAAAGCTATTTGAATCAAATGAAAGTCAAATACATTCTACTAAGCGAATTGAATCAAATGAAAGTCAAACACATTCAAACAAAGCTATTTTAATCAAATGAAAGTCAAATACATTCTACAAAGCTAATTGAATCAAATGAAAGTCAAACACATTCATACAAAGCTATTTGAATCAATTGAAAGTCAAATACATTCTACAAAGCTAGTTGAATCAAATTAAAGTCAAGCACATTCAAACAATGCTATTTTAATCAAATGAAAGTCAAATACATTCTACAAAGCTAATTGAATCAAATAAAAGTCAAACACATTCAAACAAAGCTATGTAAATCAAATAAATGTCAAATATATTCTATAAAGCTATTTGAATCAAATGAAAGTCAAACACATTCCAACAAAGCTATTTGAATCAAAGAAAGTCAAATACATTCTACAAACCAAATCGAATCAAATGAAAGTCAAAAACATTCAAACAAAGCTATTTGAATCAAATGAAAGTCAAATACATTCTACAAAGCTAATTGAATCAAATGAAAGTCAAACACATTCAAACAAAGCTATTTTAATCAAATGAAAGTCAAATACATTCTACAAAACTATTTGAATCAAATGAAAGTCAAGCACATTCAAACAAAGCTATTTGAATCAAATAAAAGTCGAACACATTTAAACAAAGAAAATTGAATTAAATGAAAGTCAAACACTTTCAAACAAAGCTATTTGAATCAAATGAGAGTCAAATACATTCTACAAAGCCAATCGAATCAAATGAAAGTCAAACACATTCAAACAAAGCTATTTAAATCAAATGAAAGTGAAATACATTCTACAATGCTATTTGAATTAAATGAAAGTCAAATACATTCTACAAAGCTATTTGAATCAAATGAGAGTCAAACACATTCAAACAAAGCAATATTAATCAAATGAAAGTCAAATACATTCTAGAAAGCTAATTGAATCAAACGAAAGTCAAACACATTCTATAAAGCTAATTGAACCAAATGAAAGTAAAAACATTCAAACAAAGCTATTTGAATCAAATGAAAGTCAAATACATTCTACAAAGCTAATTGAATCAAATGAAAGTCAAACACATTCAAACAAAGCTATTTGAATCAAATGAAAGTCAAACACATTCAAACAAAGGAATTTGAATCAAATGAAAGTCAAACACATTCAAATAAAGCTATTTGAATCAAATGAGAGTCAAATACATTCAAACAAAGCTAATTAAATAAAATAAAAGTCAAGTACATTCTACAAAGCAAATTGAATCAAATGAAAGTCAAACACATTCAAACAAAGCTATATGAATCAAATGAAAGTCAAATACATTCTACAAAGCTAATTGTATCAAATAAAAGTCAAACACATTCAAATAAAGCTATTTGAATCAAATGAAATTCTAACACATACAAACAAAGTTATTTAAAGATAATGAAAGTGAAATGCATTCTACAAAGCTAACTGAATCAAATGAAAGTCAAACACATTCAAACAAAGCTATTTGAAACAAATGAAAGTCAAATACATTCTACAAAGCTAATTGAATCAAATGAAAGTTAAACACATTCAAACAAAGCTAAATGAATCAAATGAAAGTCAAACACATTGAAACAAAGCTAATTGAATCATATGAATGTCAAACACATTCAAACAAAGCTAATTGTATCAAATGAAAGTCATACACATTCAAATATAGCTATTTAAATCAAATGAAAGTGAAATGCATTCTACAATGCTATTTAAATCAAATGAAAGTCAAATACATTCTATAATGCTATTTGAATCAAATGAAAGTCAAATACATTCTACAAAGCTATTTAAATCAAATGAGAGTCAAACACATTCAAACAAAGCTATTTTAATCGAATGAAAGTCAAATACATTCTACAAAGCTAATTGAATCAAATGAAAGTCATACACATTCAAACAAAGCTATTTGAATAAAATAAAAGTCAAATACATTCTATAAAGCTAATTGAACCAAATGAAAGTAATAAACATTCAAACAAAGGAATTTGAATCAAATCAAAGTCAAACACATTAAAATAAAGCTATTTAAATCAAATAAATGTCAAATACATTCTATAAAGCTATTTGAATCAAATGAAAGTCAAACACATTCAAACAAAGCTATTTGAATCAAATGAAAGTCAAATACATTCTACAAAGCTAATTGAATCAAATGAAAGTCAAACACATTCAAACAAAGCTATTTCAATCAAATAAATGTCAAATACATTCTATAAAGCTATTTGAATCAAATGAAAGTCAAACATATTCCAACAAAGCTATTTGAATCAAAGTAAGTCAAATACATTCTACAAAGCAAATCGAATCAAATGAAAGTCAAACACATTCAAACAAAGCTATTTGAATCAAATGAAAGTCAAATACATTCTACAAAGCTAATTGAATTAAATGAAAGTCAAACACATTCAAACAAAGCTATTTTAATCAAATGAAAGTCAAATACATTCTACAAAGCTATTTGAATCAAATGAAAGTCAAGCACATTCAAACAAAGCTATTTGAATCAAATAAAAGTCGAACACATTTAAACAAAGAAAATTGAATTAAATGAAAGTCAAACACTTTCAAACAAAGCTATTTGAATCAAATGAGAGTCAAATACATTCTACAAAGCAAATCGAATCAAATGAAAGTGAAACACATTCAAATAAAGCTATTTAAATCAAATGAAAGTGAAATACATTCTACAATGCTATTTGAATCAAATGAAAGTCAAATACATTCTACAAAGCTAATTGTATCAAATGAAAGTCAAACACATTTAAATAAAGCTTTTTGAATCAAATGAAAGTCTAACACATACAAACAAAGTTATTTAATGAAAATGAAAGTCAAATACATTCTACAAAGCTAATTGAATCAAATGAAAGTCAAACACATTCAAACAAAGCTATTTTAATCAAATGAAAGTCAAATACAATCTACAAAGCTAATTGAATCAAATAAAAGTCAAACACATTCAAACAAAGCTATTTAAATCAAATAAATGTCAAATACATTCTATAAAGCTATTTGAATCAAATGAAAGTCAAACACATTCCAACAAAGCTATTTGAATCAAAGAAAGTCAAATACATTCTACAAAGCAAATCGAATCAAATGAAAGTCAAACACATTCAAACAAAGCTATTTGAATCAAATGAAAGTCAAATACATTCTACAAAGCTAATTGAATCAAATGAAAGTCAAACACATTCAAACAAAGCTATTTTAATCAAATGAAAGTCAAATACATTCTACAAAGCTATTTGAATCAAATGAAAGTCAAGCACATTCAAACAATGCTATTTGAATCAAATAAAAGTCGAACACATTCAAACACAAGAATTTGAATCAAATAAAAGTCAAACACATTCAAATAAAGCTATTTGAATCAAATGAGAGTCAAATAAATTCTACAAAGCAAATCGAATCAAATGAAAGTCAAACACATTCAAACAAAGCTATTTAAATCAAATGAAAGTGAAATACATTCTACAATGCTATTTGAATCAAATGAAAGTCAAATACATTCTACAAAGCTAATTGAATCAAATGAAAGTCAAACACATTCAAACAAAGCTATTTGAATAAAATAAAAGTCAAATACATTCTATAAAGCTAATTGAACCAAATGAAAGTAATAAACATTCAAACAAAGGAATTTGAATCAAATGAAAGTCAAACACATTAAAATAAAGCTATTTAAATTAAATAAATGTCAAATACATTCTATAAAGCTATTTGAATCAAATGAAAGTCAAACACATTCAAACAAAGCTATTTGAATCAAATGAAAGTCAAATACATTCTACAAAGCTAATTGAATCAAATGAAAGTCAAACACATTCAAACAAAGCTATTTTAATCAAATGAAAGTCAAATACATTCTACAAAGCTAATTGAATCAAATAAAAGTCAAACACATTCAAACAAAGCTATATAAATCAAATAAATGTCAAATACATTCTATAAAGCTATTTGAATCAAATGAAAGTCTAACACATTCCAACAAAGCTATTTGAATCAAAGAAAATCAAATACATTCTACAAAGCAAATCGAATCAAATGAAAGTCAAACACATTCAAACAAAGCTATTTGAATCAAATGAAAGTCAAATACATTCTACAAAGCGAATTGAATCAAATGAAAGTCAAACACATTCAAACAAAGCTATTTTAATCAAATGAAATTCAAATACATTCTACAAAGCTATTTGAATCAAATGAAAGTCAAGCACATTTAAACAATGCTATTTGAATCAAATGAAAGTCGAACACATTCAAACACAAGAATTTGAATCAAATAAAAGTCAAACACATTCAAATAAAGCTATTTGAATCAAATGAGAGTCAAATACATTCTACAAAGCAAATCGAATCAAATGAAAGTCAAACACATTCAAACAAAGCTATTTAAATCAAATGAAAGTGAAATACATTCTACAATGCTATTTGAATCAAATGAAAGTCAAATACATTCTACAAAGCTATTTGAATCAAATGAGAGTCAAACACATTCAAACAAAGCAATTTTAATCAAATGAAAGTCAAATACATTCTAGAAAGCTAATTGAATCAAATGAAAGTCAAACACATTCTATAAAGCTAATTGAACCAAATGAAAGTAAAAAACATTCAAACAAAGCTATTTGAATCAAATGAAAGTCAAATACATTCTACAAAGCTAATTGAATCAAATGAAAGTCAAACACATTCAAACAAAGCTATTTGAATAAAATGAAAGTCAAACACATTCAAACAAAGCTATTTGAATCAAATGAAAGTCAAATACATTCTACAAAGCTAATTGAATCAAATGAAAGTCAAACACATTCAAACAAAGCTATTTTAATCAAATGAAAGTCAAATACATTCTACAAAGCTAATTGAATCAAATGAAAGTCAAACACATTCAAACAAAGCTATTTGAATAAAATGAAAGTCAAACACATTCAAACAAAGCTATTTGAATCAAATGAAAGTCAAATACATTCTACAAAGCTAATTGAATCAAATGAAAGTCAAACACATTCAAACAAAGCTATTTTAATCAAATGAAAGTCAAATACATTCTACAAAGCTAATTGAATCAAATAAAAGTCAAACACATTCAAACAAAGCTATTTAAATCAAATAAATGTCAAATACATTCTATAAAGCTATTTGAATCAAATGAAAGTCTAACACATTCCAACAAAGCTATTTGAATCAAAGAAAATCAAATACATTCTACAAAGCAAATCGAATCAAATGAAAGTCAAACACATTCAAACAAAGCTATTTGAATCAAATGAAAGTCAAATACATTCTACAAAGCGAATTGAATCAAATGAAAGTCAAACACATTCAAACAAAGCTATTTTAATCAAATGAAATTCAAATACATTCTACAAAGCTATTTGAATCAAATGAAAGTCAAGCACATTTAAACAATGCTATTTAAATCAAATGAAAGTCGAACACATTCAAACACAAGAATTTGAATCAAATAAAAGTCAAACACATTCAAATAAAGCTATTTGAATCAAATGAGAGTCAAATACATTCTACAAAGCAAATCGAATCAAATGAAAGTCAAACACATTCAAACAAAGCTATTTAAATCAAATGAAAGTGAAATACATTCTACAATGCTATTTGAATCAAATGAAAGTCAAATACATTCTACAAAGCTATTTGAATCAAATGAGAGTCAAACACATTCAAACAAAGCAATTTTAATCAAATGAAAGTCAAATACATTCTAGAAAGCTAATTGAATCAAATGAAAGTCAAACACATTCTATAAAGCTAATTGAACCAAATGAAAGTAAAAAACATTCAAACAAAGCTATTTGAATCAATGAAAGTCAAATACATTCTACAAAGCTAATTGAATCAAATGAAAGTCAAACACATTCAAACAAAGCTATTTGAATAAAATGAAAGTCAAACACATTCAAACAAAGCTATTTGAATCAAATGAAAGTCAAATACATTCTACAAAGCTAATTGAATCAAATGAAAGTCAAACACATTCAAACAAAGCTATTTTAATCAAATGAAAGTCAAATACATTCTACAAAGCTAATTGAATCAAATAAAAGTCAAACACATTCAAACAAAGCTATTTAAATCAAATAAATGTCAAATACATTCTATAAAGCTATTTGAATCAAATGAAAGTCAAACACATTCCAACAAAGCTATTTGAATCAAAGAAAATCAAATATATTCTACAAAGCAAATCGAATCAAATGAAAGTCAAACACATTCAAACAAAGCTATTTGAATCAAATGAAAGTCAAATACATTCTACAAAGCGAATTGAATCAAATGAAAGTCAAACACATTCAAACAAAGCTATTTTAATCAAATGAAAGTCAAATACATTCTACAAAGCTATTTGAATCAAATGAAAGTCAAGCACATTTAAACAATGCTATTTGAATCAAATGAAAGTCGAACACATTCAAACACAAGAATTTGAATCAAATAAAAGTCAAACACATTCAAATAAAGCTATTTGAATCAAATGAGAGTCAAATACATTCTACAAAGCAAATCGAATCAAATGAAAGTCAAACACATTCAAACAAAGCTATTTAAATCAAATGAAAGTGAAATACATTCTACACTGCTATTTGAATCAAATGAAAGTCAAATACATTCTACAAAGCTATTTGAATCAAATGAGAGTCAAACACATTCAAACAAAGCAATTTTAATCAAATGAAAGTCAAATACATTCTAGAAAGCTAATTGAATCAAATGAAAGTCAAACACATTCTATAAATGATATGGCAGCAAGCAATCAAGTTCAAACTAAAGTCCAAGAAGTTCAAGCTACGGTCCATGCTTTGTTCATCCACGAAAAGTCCAAGTCTTTGGATGCTAATTTCGTGGGATTCTCTTCCAAGAATCCTTTTGTTTCTTGCCTTAAATGGGAAGAGGACAAAGGGGACAAAGTAACCAGTTAAAGGAGCATCCAAGAAGACTTTCAAACAGCCACAAGGAGTTTCAAACAGCCACAATTAAACAGCCACATTTAAGTGGGGGTTACAAGCTTGGTTCATGGCGATTTTTGTGGGGAATGATTATGAGTTGTTTGCTGTTTGTTTTAGTCATTTAAAGCTTTGATTAGGGGGTTATTTTTCTGTCAAAGAATGCATGTAATAGCTGCCATTAAGGCCTCAAATAAACAGCCATTTTCGTGGCCTAGTAAAGGCGTGATTCTAGGCTTGAATCATGCCTAGCTTTTAGTTTTGTTTTTAAGCATGTAAAAGGAGTTACAAAGCTTTTATTGAAGCTTGTTTCTTCTGTTTTAGGCATGTAAGTTAGGAAGTTGAAGAGTTCCTTTAAGGATTGTAAAGCTTCCTATAAATAGAACACTTGCCATTCGTTTTAGGCAAGAGTGATTAAAAACAACAAAATCTGATTTTCTTTGTGAATTTCTTGTGTTACTTTGTGTTTCACGAACTTATACTTTCTTTACTTAGTGTTTAGTTAGTATAAGCTTGATAATCTAGCCTTACTTTGTGTTTGGTCAAGTTTATCCACCACACACGCAATTTAGAACCCGCTTCTACATTGAGTGTTTATCTTGTTTTCTTTTGTGACGAACTTGATTCTAATTGAACTAGCCCACTCCAAAACGATCCTAATCCACTTACATATCAGTTGGTATCAGAGCAAGGCCTTGGAGAATGACTCCAGGTTCATCCAACTCACCATCTCACGAAGTGATGAAAGACATTCTTGGAAAACTCCAAGAAATGCATGACGAAATGAAAAAGCATGAAACAAGGATGGATGCCATTGCGGACCTATGCCTTAGACAAGGTAGAAGGTTAGAGGAATTAGAAAATTCCACACCCACCCAAGGTGAATCACAATTCCGTGGTCACCAAGATGATAGAAGTGTCAAGCTAGACCTTCCCGACTTTGATGGTTCTAGTGATCCGGAAGTTTTTTTTGATTGGGTACGTAGGATGGAGAGTATCTTTGAGTATAAGGAGTATGATGATGCTAGGAGTTGTAAAATGGCGGTTCTTAAGTTAACCAAGCTTGCTGGGCTTTGGTATGATAATCTAAAGGCCAAGAGGAGAAGAGAAGGAAAAGATAAGATTGAGTCATGGATGAAACTCAAGAAGAAGATGGAACAACGTTGGGTTCCACATGAGTATGTGCAAGATCAATATGTCAAATTGACTCGCCTAGCTCAAGGTGAACGAAGTGTTGATGACTATGTGCGAGAGTTTGAGAAACTCAGTTTGGTGTGTGATATGCAAGAGAAGGAACCACTCAAAATTGCCCGTTTCACTAAAGGGTTGTCTAAACCAATCTCTAATAAGGTGGATCTCCTACCTTATTCCACCTATGAAGAGGTTGTGAAGGCTGCTAGAAAGGTTGAGGCACAACACAAAGAAGATAAGCCAAGACCTACATCTAGGCTTCCTTACAAAGCTTTTTCTTCCATGGGAAAAGGCGAGGTTGCTTCTAAATCCACTTTTACTCCTAACTCGTCCAAAGGTTATGGAGGAAAAACGGATTCCAAGCAAGAAATCCCCAAGAGGACGTGTTACAAATGCCATGAGAAAGGACATATTGCTAGTGAGTGTCCAAAACGGAACACACTCACCATCCATGAAGGAGGGTATGATTCCGAGGAAAATGAGGAAGAGGAAGAGGAATATGAGGAGTATGGGGCTGAAGAAAACGCCACTCCATTGTGTGGTGTTGTAAGAAGGATCCTACATTCCGAGCCTCTCAAGGATGTGCAACAAAGAGAGAATCTTTTCCATACGAGGTGCAAGGTACGGGACAAGATTTGTGATGTGATTGTAGATGGTGGTTCTTGTACGGATGTGGCCTCTACTGAACTTGTAAGCAAGCTTAAATTACCCACTCGTGAGCATGCTAAACCTTACAAGTTAAATTGGTTAGATAACGAAACCGGTTTGAAAGTTAAGAAACAAGCACTAGTTTCTTTTACAATTGGAAATTTTCATGATGAACGTTGGTGTGATGTTTTGCCTATGAGTGCGTGTCATATATTGCTTGGTAGACCATGGCAATTTGATCGAAGTGCTTTGCATGATGGTGTTTCTAATGTCTATACGGTCACTAATCATGGGGGAAAGAAAATCAGGTTACTTCCTTTACCTCCAAAGGTTGAACCTATGGTGGAAAAGAAACCTAACTATTTGGTTTCTAAGAGTGAGTTTGAGCGTGAATTTGCTATGGAAGGGGAAGGGTTTTTACTTGTTGTTAAACCTGTTGATGATACCTATTCCTATGTTACTAACTCACCGTCTTTGAAGGAATTGCTAGAAGAATTTTCTGATGTTTTTCCTAGTGATTTACCACAAGGATTACCTCCATTGCGAGGTATTGAACATGCTATTGACTTGATTCCGGGAGCTCAATTGCCTAACAAACCAGCCTATAGGTGTAGCCCCGATCAAGCCAAGGAATTGCAAAGACAAGTAGAAGAACTTATGGAAAGAGGTTATGTACGTGAAAGCCTTAGTCCATGTGCCGTTCCTGCTCTTTTGGTGCCTAAGAAAGAGGGAACTTGGAGGATGTGTATTGATAGTCGTGCCGTCAATAACATTACTATCAAATACAGATTTCCTATGCCAAGGCTTCAAGACATGTTTGATGAGTTGAGTGGAGCCAAAATTTTCAGTAAAATTGATTTGAGAAGTGGTTATCATCAAATGCGAATTCGTGAGGGAGATGAGTGGAAAACAGCTTTCAAGACTAAGCAAGGCTTGTACGAATGGCTTGTCATGCCATTTGGTCTTTGCAATGCTCCTAGTTCGTTTATGAGACTCATGACTGAGGTATTGCGTCCTTTTCTAAACAAATTCATTGTTGTATATTTAGATGATATTCTAGTATATAGCAAATCCATAGATGAACATTTGTTTCACTTAAGATCTTTATTTGGGGTTTTGAGGGATAACAAATTGTATGGGAAATTAGAAAAGTGTGCTTTCATGTGTAACCATATTACTTTCCTAGGCTATGTTGTATCTAGTGAAGGTGTACAGGTTGATCCCGAGAAAGTCAAGGCTATTGCAACATGGAAGGTGCCGAAAGATGTGCATGAAGTAAGAAGTTTTCATGGTCTTGCTTCATTTTACAGAATTTTCATCAAGAACTTTTCATCCATCACGGCTCCTTTGACCGAATTGTTGAAGAAAGGTGCATTTCAATGGAGTGAAGCTGCCCAAAAAGCTTTTGATGAAATCAAGGAAAAGTTGTGCAACACTACGGTTCTTGCATTACCAGATTTTGATAAGTTGTTTGAGGTTGAGTGTGATGCAAGTGGCGTGGGCATTGGTGCGGTTCTTATACAAGGAAGAAGACCAATTTGTTACTTTAGTGAAAAATTAAGTGGTGCTAAGCTTAATTATTCAAACTATGATCGTGAATTCTATGCCATTGTTCGAGCTCTTGATCATTGGTCACATTACTTAAGGCCTAAACCGTTTGTTCTACATTCGGATCATGAAGCCTTAAAATTCATTCATGGCCAACAGAAACTTAATTACCGACATGCTAAATGGGTTGAATTTCTTCAATCTTTTACATTTAGTTCAAGGTATAAGGAGGGCAAGAAGAATGTGGTGGCGGATGCTTTGTCAAGAAGAAGCTATCTCTTAGCTATGGTGCATACGAAGATTCTTGGGTTTGAACACTTGAAAGGTCACTATGAAGAAGATGAGGATTTTTCGGGAAAATTCAAGAAACCTACTCAAGACTATACGGTTCAAGATGGGTTTTTGTTCAAAGGCAACAAACTTTGTGTGCCTAAGAATGGTGTGCGTGAGCTTTTGGTTCGTGAAATCCATGGGGGAGGGATTGCTGGTCATTTCGGCATACATAAGACATTGGAGATGCTTCAAGAACATTTCTATTGGCCTCATATGGTGAAGGACGTGACTCATGTTGTGGAAAGGTGCTCTACTTGTCAAAAATCCAAGAGTACTTTTCACAAAGGTCTTTACACTCCATTACCCGTTCCTAATGTTCCATGGGAAGGAGTGAGCATGGATTTTATTGTGGGTCTTCCTAGGACTCAAAGGGGGAAAGATAGTATCATGGTGGTAGTGGACCGTTTTTCTAAAATGGCTCATTTTGTTCCATGCCACAAAACGGATGATGCTTCTAAAGTTGCTGATTTATACTTTAGAGAAATCATTCGTTTACATGGGGTTCCAAGGACCATTGTTTCGGATAGGGACACTAAGTTCCTTAGTCATTTTTGGAGAATCTTGTGGAAATTGGTGGGTACTAAGCTCTTATTTAGTACTTCTCATCATCCACAAACGGATGGTCAAACGGAAGTGACTAATAGAACCCTTGGTGCTTTGTTACGTAGTCTAGTGAGTAGAACTCAAAAGGATTGGGATGTTAAGTTAGCCCATGCCGAATTTGCTTACAATAGGTCCCCTTCATCAACCACTACTCGTAGTCCTTTTGAAGTGGTGTATGGGATTAATCCTTTACTACCTATTGAGTTAATTCCTTTGCCTAAAGGAGACTTGATACATGGTGAACCTAAGAAGAGATGGGAAGCATTTCAGAAAACATGCACCAAAGTCAAAGAGAAGATTGAGGCTATGAACAAAGTCTACAAAGACCGTGCAAATAAGAACCGAAAACAACCTACATTTGCTAAGGGTGACTTGGTTTGGTTACACTTAAGGAAAGAACGTTTTCCTAACCTAAGGAAAAACAAGCTCATGCCTAGGTCCGATGGTCCCTTTCAAGTCTTGGAGAAAATTGGGGAAAGTGCTTACAAGATTGATCTACCTAGTGAATTTGGTGGAGCAAGTGCAACTTTCAATGTGGGAGACTTGAGTCCATATCTAGATGATGAAAGTTTGAGGGCAAACTTTTTCGAAGAGGGGGAGAATGATATGGCAGCAAGCAATCAAGTTCAAACTAAAGTCCAAGAAGTTCAAGCTACGGTCCATGCTTTGTTCATCCACGAAAAGTCCAAGTCTTTGGATGCTAATTTCGTGGGATTCTCTTCCAAGAATCCTTTTGTTTCTTGCCTTAAATGGGAAGAGGACAAAGGGGACAAAGTAACCAGTTAAAGGAGCATCCAAGAAGACTTTCAAACAGCCACAAGGAGTTTCAAACAGCCACAATTAAACAGCCACATTTAAGTGGGGGTTACAAGCTTGGTTCATGGCGATTTTTGTGGGGAATGATTATGAGTTGTTTGCTGTTTGTTTTAGTCATTTAAAGCTTTGATTAGGGGGTTATTTTTCTGTCAAAGAATGCATGTAATAGCTGCCATTAAGGCCTCAAATAAACAGCCATTTTCGTGGCCTAGTAAAGGCGTGATTCTAGGCTTGAATCATGCCTAGCTTTTAGTTTTGTTTTTAAGCATGTAAAAGGAGTTACAAAGCTTTTATTGAAGCTTGTTTCTTCTGTTTTAGGCATGTAAGTTAGGAAGTTGAAGAGTTCCTTTAAGGATTGTAAAGCTTCCTATAAATAGAACACTTGCCATTCGTTTTAGGCAAGAGTGATTAAAAACAACAAAATCTGATTTTCTTTGTGAATTTCTTGTGTTACTTTGTGTTTCACGAACTTATACTTTCTTTACTTAGTGTTTAGTTAGTATAAGCTTGATAATCTAGCCTTACTTTGTGTTTGGTCAAGTTTATCCACCACACACGCAATTTAGAACCCGCTTCTACATTGAGTGTTTATCTTGTTTTCTTTTGTGACGAACTTGATTCTAATTGAACTAGCCCACTCCAAAACGATCCTAATCCACTTACATATCAATAAAGCTAATTGAACCAAATGAAAGTAAAAAACATTCAAACAAAGCTATTTGAATCAAATGAAAGTCAAATACATTCTACAAAGCTAATTGAATCAAATGAAAGTCAAACACATTCAAACAAAGCTATTTGAATCAAATGAAAGTCAAACACATTCAAACAAAGCTATTTGAATCAAATGAAAGTCAAATACATTCTACAAAGCTAATTGAATCAAATGAAAGTCAAACACATTCAAACAAAGCTATTTTAATCAAATGAAAGTCAAATACATTCTACAAAGCTAATTGAATCAAATAAAAGTCAAACACATTCAAACAAAGCTATTTAAATCAAATAAATGTCAAATACATTCTATAAAGCTATTTGAATCAAATGAAAGTCAAACACATTCCAACAAAGCTATTTGAATCAAAGAAAACCAAATACATTCTACAAAGCAAATCGAATCAAATGAAAGTCAAACACATTCAAACAAAGCTATTTGAATCAAATGAAAGTCAAATACATTCTACAAAGCGAATTATATCAAATGAAAGTCAAACACATTCAAACAAAGCTATTTTAATCAAATGAAAGTCAAATACATTCTACAAAGCTAATTGAATCAAATGAAAGTCAAACACATTCATACAAAGCTATTTGAATCAATTGAAAGTCAAATACATTCTACAAAGCTAGTTGAATCAAATTAAAGTCAAGCACATTCAAACAATGCTATTTTAATCAAATGAAAGTCAAATACATTCTACAAAGCTAATTGAATCAAATAAAAGTCAAAAACATTCAAACAAAGCTATGTAAATCAAATAAATGTCAAATATATTCTATAAAGCTATTTGAATCAAATGAAAGTCAAACACATTCCAACAAAGCTATTTGAATCAAAGAAAGTCAAATACATTCTACAAACCAAATCGAATCAAATGAAAGTCAAAAACATTCAAACAAAGCTATTTGAATCAAATGAAAGTCAAATACATTCTACAAAGCTAATTGAATCAAATGAAAGTCAAACACATTCAAACAAAGCTATTTTAATCAAATGAAAGTCAAATACATTCTACAAAGCTATTTGAATCAAATGAAAGTCAAGCACATTCAAACAAAGCTATTTGAATCAAATAAAAGTCGAACACATTTAAACAAAGAAAATTGAATTAAATGAAAGTCAAACACTTTCAAACAAAGCTATTTGAATCAAATGCGAGTCAAATACATTCTACAAAGCAAATCGAATCAAATGAAAGTCAAACACATTCAAACAAAGCTATTTAAATCAAATGAAAGTGAAATACATTCTACAATGCTATTTGAATTAAATGAAAGTCAAATACATTCTACAAAGCTATTTGAATCAAATGAGAGTCAAACACATTCAAACAAAGCAATATTAATCAAATGAAAGTCAAATACATTCTAGAAAGCTAATTGAATCAAATGAAAGTCAAACACATTCTATAAAGCTAATTGAACCAAATGAAAGTAAAAACATTCAAACAAAGCTATTTGAATCAAATGAAAGTCAAATACATTCTACAAAGCTAATTGAATCAAATGAAAGTCAAACACATTCAAACAAAGCTATTTGAATCAAATGAAAGTCAAACACATTCAAACAAAGGAATTTGAATCAAATGAAAGTCAAACACATTCAAATAAAGCTATTTGAATCAAATGAGAGTCAAATACATTCAAACAAAGCTAATTAAATCAAATAAAAGTCAAGTACATTCTACAAAGCAAATTGAATCAAATGAAAGTCAAACACATTCAAACAAAGCTATATGAATCAAATGAAAGTCAAATACATTCTACAAAGCTAATTGTATCAAATAAAAGTCAAACACATTCAAATAAAGCTATTTGAATCAAATGAAATTCTAACACATACAAACAAAGTTATTTAAAGATAATGAAAGTGAAATGCATTCTACAAAGCTAACTGAATCAAATGAAAGTCAAACACATTCAAACAAAGCTATTTGAAACAAATGAAAGTCAAATACATTCTACAAAGCTAATTGAATCAAATGAAAGTTAAACACATTCAAACAAAGCTAAATGAATCAAATGAAAGTCAAACACATTCAAACAAAGCTAATTGAATCATATGAATGTCAAACACATTCAAACAAAGCTAATTGTATCAAATGAAAGTCATACACATTCAAATATAGCTATTTAAATCAAATGAAAGTGAAATGCATTCTACAATGCTATTTAAATCAAATGAAAGTCAAATACATTCTATAATGCTATTTGAATCAAATGAAAGTCAAATACATTCTACAAAGCTATTTAAATCAAATGAGAGTCAAACACATTCAAACAAAGCTATTTTAATCGAATGAAAGTCAAATACATTCTACAAAGCTAATTGAATCAAATGAAAGTCATACACATTCAAACAAAGCTATTTGAATAAAATAAAAGTCAAATACATTCTATAAGGCTGTTTGAACCAAATGAAAGTCAAACACATTCCAACAAAGCTATTTGAATCAAAGAAAGTCAAACACATTCCAACAAAGCTATTTGAATCAAAGAAAGTCAAATACATTCTACAAAGCAAATCGAATCAAATGAAAGTCAAACACATTCAAACAAAGCTATTTGAATCAAATGAAAGTCAAATACATTCTACAAAGCTAATTGAATCAAATGAAAGTCAAACACATTCAAACAAAGCTATTTTAATCAAATGAAAGTCAAATACATTCTACAAAGCTATTTGAATCAAATGAAAGTCAAGCACATTCAAACAATGCTATTTGAATCAAATAAAAGTCGAACACATTCAAACACAAGAATTTGAATCAAATAAAAGTCAAACACATTCAAATAAAGCTATTTGAATCAAATGAGAGTCAAATAAATTCTACAAAGCAAATCGAATCAAATGAAAGTCAAACACATTCAAACAAAGCTATTTAAATCAAATGAAAGTGAAATACATTCTACAATGCTATTTGAATCAAATGAAAGTCAAATACATTCTACAAAGCTATTTGAATCAAATGAGAGTCAAACACATTCAAACAAAGCAATTTTAATCAAATGAAAGTCAAATACATTCTAGAAAGCTAATTGAATCAAATGAAAGTCAAACACATTCTATAAAGCTAATTGAACCAAATGAAAGTAAAAAACATTCAAACAAAGCTATTTGAATCAAATGAAAGTCAAATACATTCTACAAACCTAATTGAATCAAATGAAAGTCAAACACATTCAAACAAAGCTATTTGAATCAAATGAAAGTCAAACACATTAAAACAAAGGAATTTAAATCAAATGAAAGTCAAACACATTCAAATAAAGCTATTTGAATCAAATGAGTGTCAAATACATTCAAACAAAGCTATTTGAATCAAATGAAAGTCAAACACATTCAAACAAAAGAATTTGAATCAAATGAAAGTCAAACACATTCAAATAAAACTATTTGAATCAAATGAAAGTCAAATACATTCAAACAAAGCTAATTAAATCAAATAAAAGTCAAATACATTCTACAAAGCAAATTGAATCAAATGAAAGTCAAACACATTCAAACAATGCTATTTGAATAAAAATGAAAGTCAAATACATTCTTCAAAGCTAATTTAATCAAATGAAAGTCAAACACATTCAAACAAAGCTATTTGAATAAAATGAAAGTCAAATACATTCTAAAAAGCTAGTTGAATCAAATGAAAGTCAAGCACATTCAAACAATGCTATTTGAATCAAATGAAAGTCGAACACATTCAAACAAAGGAATTTGAGTCAAATGAAAGTCAAACACATTCAAATAAAGCTATTTAAATCAAATAAATGTTAAATACATTTTATAAAGCTATTTGAATCAAATGAAAGTCAAACACATTCAAACAAAGCTATTTGAATCAAATGAAAGTCAAGCACATTCAAACAAAGCTATTTGAAACAAATAAAAGTCGAACACATTTAAACAAAGAAAATTGAATTAAATGAAAGTCAAACACTTTCAAACAAAGCTATTTGAATCAAATGAGAGTCAAATACATTCTACAAAGCAAATCGAATCAAATGAAAGTCAAACACATTCAAACAAAGCTATTTAAATCAAATGAAAGTGAAATACATTCTACAATGCTATTTGAATCAAATGAAAGTCAAATACATTCTACAAAGCTATTTGAATCAAATGAGAGTCAAACACATTCAAACAAAGCAATTTTAATCAAATGAAAGTCAAATAAATTCTAGAAAGCTAATTGAATCAAATAAAAGTCAAACACATTCTATAAAGCTAATTGAACCAAATGAAAGTAAAAAACATTCAAACAAAGCTATTTGAATCAAATGAAAGTCAAATACATTCTACAAAGCTAATTGAATCAAATGAAAGTTAAACACATTCAAACAAAGCTATTTGAATCAAATGAAAGTCAAACACATTCAAACAAAGGAATTTGAATCAAATGAAAGTCAAACACATTCAAATAAAGCTATTTGAATCAAATGAGAGTCAAATACATTCAAACAAAGCTAATTAAATCAAATAAAAGTCAAGTACATTCTACAAAGCAAATTGAATCAAATGAAAGTCAAACACATTCAAACAAAGCTATTTGAATCAAATGAAAGTCAAATACATTCTACAAAGCTAATTGTATCAAATGAAAGTCAAACACATTCAAATAAAGCTATTTGAATCAAATGAAAGTCTAACACATACAAACAAAGTTATTTAAAGAAAATGAAAGTGAAATGCATTCTACAAAGCTAACTGAATCAAATGAAAGTCAAACACATTCAAACAAAGCTATTTGAAACAAATGAAAGTCAAATACATTTTACAAAGCTAATTGAATCAAATGAAAGTTAAACACATTCAAACAAAGCTAAATGAATCAAATGAAAGTTAAACACATTCAAACAAAGCTAATTGTATCAAATGAAAGTCAAACACATTCAAATATAGCTATTTAAATCAAATGAAAGTGAAATGCATTCTACAATGCTATTTAAATCAAATGAAAGTCAAATACATTCTACAAAGCTATTTGAATCAAATGAGAGTCAAACACATTCAAACAAAGCAATTTTAATCAATTGAAAGTCAAATACATTCTAGAAAGCTAATTGAATCAAATGAAAGTCAAACACATTCTATAAAGCTAATTGAACCAAATGAAAGTAAAAAACATTCAAACAAAGCTATTTGAATCAAATGAAAGTCAAATACATTCTACAAAGCTAATTGAATCAAATGAAAGTCAAACACATTCAAACAAAGCTATTTGAATCAAATGAAAGTCAAACACATTCAAACAAAGGAATTTGAATCAAATGAAAGTCAAACACATTCAAATAAAGCTATTTGAATCAAATGAGAGTCAAATACATTCAAACAAAAATAATTAAATCAAATAAAAGTCAAGTACATTCTACAAAGCAAATTGAATCAAATGAAAGTCAAAACACATTCAAACAAAGCTATTTGAATCAAATGAAAGTCAAATACATTCTACAAAGCTAATTGTATCAAATAAAAGTCAAACACAATCAAATAAAGCTATTTAAATCAAATGAAAGTCTAACACATACAAACAAAGTTATTTAAAGAAAATGAAAGTGAAATGCATTCTATAAAGCTAACTGAATCAAATGAAAGTCAAACACATTCAAACAAAGCTATTTGAAACAAATGAAAGTCAAATACATTCTACAAAGCTAATTGAATCAAATGAAAGTTAAACACATTCAAACAAAGCTAAATGAATCAAATGAAAGTCAAACACATTCAAACAAAGCTAATTGAATCATATGAATGTCAAACACATTCAAACAAAGCTAATTGTATCAAATGAAAGTCAAACACATTCAAATATAGCTATTTAAATCAAATGAAAGTGAAATGCATTCTACAATGCTATTTAAATAAAATGAAAGTCAAATACATTCTACAAAGCTATTTGAATCAAATGAGAGTCAAACACATTCAAACACAGCAATTTTTAATCAAATGAAAGTCAAATACATTCTAGAAATCTAATTGAATCAAATGAAAGTCAAACACATTCTATAAAGCTAATTGAACCAAATGAAAGTAAAAAACATTCAAACAAAGCTATTTGAATCAAATGAAAGTCAAATACATTCTACAAAGCTAATTGAATCAAATGAAAGTCAAACACATTCAAACAAAGCTATTTGAATCAAATGAAAGTCAAACACATTCAAACAAAGGAATTTAAATCAAATGAAAGTCAAACATATTCAAATAAAGCTATTTGAATCAAATGAGAGTCAAATACATTCAAACAAAGCTAATTAAATCAAATAAAAGTCAAGTACATTCTACAAAGCAAATTGAATCAAATGAAAGTCAAACACATTCAAACAAAGCTATTTGAATCAAATGAAAGTCAAACACATTCAAACAAAGGAATTTGAATCAAATGAAAGTCAAACACATTCAAATAAAGCTATTTGAATCAAATGAGAGTCAAATACATTCAAACAAAGCTAATTAAATCAAATAAAAGTCAAGTACATTCTACAAAGCAAATTGAATCAAATGAAAGTCAAACACATTCAAACAAAGCTATTTGAATCAAATGAAAGTCAAACACATTCTACAAAGCTAATTGTTTCAAATAAAAGTCAAACACATTCAAATAAAGCTATTTGAATCAAATGAAAGTCTAACACATACAAACAAAGTTATTTAAAGAAAATGAAAGTGAAATGCATTCTACAAAGCTAACTGAATCAAATGAAAGTCAAACACATTCAAACAAAGCTATTTGAAACAAATGAAAGATAAATACATTCTACAAAGCTAATTGAATCAAATGAAAGTTAAAACACATTCAAAACAAAGCTAAATGAATCAAATGAAAGTCAAACACATTCAAACAAAGCTAATTGTATCAAATGAAAGTCAAACACATTCAAATATAGCTATTTAAATCAAAAGAAAATGAAATGCATTCTACAATGCTATTTAAATCAAATGAAAGTCAAATAAATTCTACAAAGCTATTTGAATCAAATGAGAGTCAAACACATTCAAACAAAGCAATTTTAATCAATTGAAAGTCATATCAATTCTAGAAAGCTAATTGAATCAAATGAAAGTCAAACACATTCTATAAAGCTAATTGAACCAAATGAAAGTAAAAAAACATTCAAACAAAGCTATTTGAATCAAATGAAAGTCAAATACATTCTACAAAGCTAATAGAATCAAATGAAAGTCAAACACATTCAAACAAAGCTATTAGAATCAAATGAAAGTCAAACACATTCAAACAAAGGAATTTGAATCAAATGAAAGTCAAGCACATTCAAATAAAGCTATTTGAATCAAATGAGAGTCAAATACATTCAAACAAAGCTAATTAAATCAAATAAAAGTCAAGTACATTCTACAAAGCAAATTGAATCAAATGAAAGTCAAACACATTCAAACAAAGCTATTTGAATCAAATGAAAGTCAAATACATTCTACAAAGCTAATTGTATCAAATAAAAGTCAAACACATTCAAATAAAGCTATTTAAATCGAATGAAAGTCTAACACATACAAACAAAGTTATTTAAAGAAAATGAAAGTGAAATGCATTCTACAAAGCTAACTGAATCAAATGAAAGTCAAACACATTCAAACAAAGCTATTGAAACAAATGAAAGTCAAATTACATTCTACAAAGCTAATTGAATCAAATGAAAGTTAAACACATTCAAACAAAGCTAAATGAATCAAATGAAAGTCAAACACATTCAAACAAAGCTAATTGAATCATATGAATGTCAAACACATTCAAACAAAGCTAATTGTATCAAATGAAATTCAAACACATTCAAATATAGCTATTTAAATCAAATGAAAGTGAAATGCATTCTACAATGCTATTTAAATAAAATGAAAGTCAAATACATTCTACAAAGCTATTTGAATCAAATGAGAGTCAAACACATTCAAACAAAGCAATTTTAATCAAATGAAAGTCAAATACATTCTAGAAATCTAATTGAATCAAATGAAAGTCAAACACATTCTATAAAGCTAATTGAACCAAATGAAAGTAAAAAACATTCAAACAAAGCTATTTGAATCAAATGAAAGTCAAATACATTCTACAAAGCTAATTGAATCAAATGAAAGTCAAACACATTCAAACAAAGCTATTTGAATCAAATGAAAGTCAAACACATTCAAACAAAGGAATTTGAATCAAATGAAAGTCAAACACATTCAAATAAAGCTATTTGAATCAAATGAGAGTCAAATACATTCAAACAAAGCTAATTAAATCAAATAAAAGTCAAGTACATTCTACAAAGCAAATTGAATCAAATGAAAGTCAAACACATTCAAACAAAGCTATTTGAATCAAATGAAAGTCAAATACATTCTACAAAGCTAATTGTATCAAATAAAAGTCAAACACATTCAAATAAAGCTATTTAAATCAAATGAAAGTCTAACACATACAAACAAAGTTATTTAAAGAAAATGAAAGTGAAATGCATTCTACAAAGCTAACTGAATCAAATGAAAGTCAAACACATTCAAACAAAGCTATTTGAAACAAATGAAAGTCAAATAAATTCTACAAAGCTAATTGAATCAAATGAAAGTTAAACACATTCAAACAAAGCTAAATGAATCAAATGAAAGTCAAACACATTCTAATAAAGCTATTTAAATCAAATAAATGTCAAATACATTCTATAAAGCTATTTGAATCAAATGAAAGTCAAACACATTCAAACAAAGCTATTTCAATCAAATGAAAGTCAAATACATTCTACAAAGCTAATTGAATCAAATGAAAGTCAAACACATTCAAACAAAGCTATTTTAATCAAATGAAAGTCAAATACAATCTACAAAGCTAATTGAATCAAATGAAAGTCAAACACATTCAAACAAAGCTATTTTAATCAAATGAAAGTCAAATACATTCTACAAAGCTATTTGAATCAAATGAAAGTCAAGCACATTCAAACAATGCTATTTGAATCAAATGAAAGTCGAACACATTCAAACACAAGAATTTGAATCAAATGAAAGTCAAATACATTCAAACAAAGCTATTTAAATCAAATGAAAGTGAAATACATTCTACAATGCTATTTGAATCAAATGAAAGTAAAATACATTCTACAAAGCTATTTGAATCTAATGAGAGTCAAACACATTCAAACAAAGCTATTTGAATCAAATGAAAGTCAAATACATTCTACAAAGCTAATTGAATCAAATAAAAGTCAAACACATTTAAACAAAGCTATTTAAATCAAATAAATGTCAAATACATTCTATAAAGCTATTTGAATCAAATGAAAGTCAAACACATTCCAACAAAGCTATTTGAATCAAAGAAAGTCAAATACATTCTACAAAGCAAATCGAATCAAATGAAAGTCAAACACATTCAAACAAAGCTATTTGAATCAAATGAAAGTCAAATACATTCTACAAAGCTAATTGAATCAAATGAAAGTCAAACACATTCAAACAAAGCTATTTTAATCAAATGAAAGTCAAACACATTCAAATAAAGCTATTTAAATCAAATAAATGTCAAATACATTCTATAAAGCTATTTGAATCAAATGAAAGTCAAACACATTCCAACAAAGCTATTGGAATCAAAGAAAGTCAAATACATTCTACAAAGCAAATCGAATCAAATGAAAGTCAAACACATTCAAACAAAGCTATTTGAATCAAATGAAAGTCAAATACATTCTACAAAGCTAATTGAATCAAATGAAAGTTAAACACATTCAAACAAAGCTATTTTAATCAAATGAAAGTCAAATACATTCTACAAAGCTATTTGAATCAAATGAAAGTCAAGCACATTTCAAACAAAGCTATTTGAATCAAATAAAAGTCGAACACATTTAAACAAAGAAAATTGAATTAAATGAAAGTCAAACACTTTCAAACAAAGCTATTTGAATCAAATGAGAGTCAAATACATTCTACAAAGCAAATCGAATCAAATGAAAGTCAAACACATTCAAACAAAGCTATTTAAATCAAATGAAAGTGAAATACATTCTACAATGCTATTTGAATCAAATGAAAGTCAAATACATTCTACAAAGTTATTTGAATCAAATGAGAGTCAAACACATTCAAACAAAGCAATTTTAATCAAATGAAAGTCAAATACATTCTAGAAAGCTAATTGAATCAAATGAAAGTCACACACATTCCATAAAGCTAATTGAACCAAATGAAAGTAAAAAACATTCAAACAAAGCTATTTGAATCAAATGAAAGTCAAATAACTTCTACAAAGCTAATTGAATCAAATGAAAGTGAAACACATTCAAACAAAGCTATTTGAATCAAATGAAAGTCAAACACATTCAAACAAAGGAATTTGAATCAAATGAAAGTCAAACACATTCAAATAAAGCTATTTGAATCAAATGAGAGTCAAATACATTCAAACAAAGCTAATTAAATCAAATAAAAGTCAAGTACATTCTACAAAGCAAATTGAATCAAATGAAAGTCAAACACATTCAAACAAAGCTATTTGAATCAAATGAAAGTCAAATACATTCTACAAAGCTAATTGTATCAAATGAAAGTCAAACACATTCAAACAAAGCTATTTGAATCAAATGAAAGTCTAACACATACAAACAAAGTTATTTAAAGAAAATGAAACTGAAATGCATTCTACAAAGCTAACTAAATCAAATGAAAGTCAAACACATTCAAACAAAGCTATTTGAAACAAATGAAAGTCAAATACATTCCACAAAGCTAATTGAATCAAATGAAAGTTAAACACATTCAACCAAAGCTAAATGAATCAAATGAAAGTCAAACACATTCAAACAAAGCTAATTGAATCATATGAATGTCAAACACATTCAAACAAAGCTGATTGTATCAAATGAAAGTCAAACACATTCAAATATAGCTATTTAAATCAAATGAAAGTAAAATGCATTCTACAATGCTATTTAAATCAAATGAAAGTCAAATATATTATATAATGCTATTTGAATCAAATGAAAGTCAAATACATTCTACAAAGCTATTTAAATCAAATGAGAGTTAAACACATTCAAAAAAAGTTATTTTAATCGAATGAAAGTCAAATACATTCTACAAAGCTAATTGAATCAAATGAAAGTCAAACACATTCAAACAAAGCTATTTGAATCAAATGAAAGTCATACACATTCAAACAAAGGAATTTGAATCAAATGAAAGTCAAACACATTCAAATAAAGCTATTTGAATCAAATGAGAGTCAAATACATTCAAACAAAGCTAATTAAATCAAATAAAAGTCAAGTACATTCTACAAAGCAAATTGAATCAAATGAAAGTCAAACACATTCAAACAAAGCTATTTGAATCAAATGAAAGTCAAATACATTCTACAAAGCTAATTGAATCAAATGAAAGTCAAACACATTCAAATAAAGCTATTTGAATCAAATGAAAGTCTAACACATACAAACAAAGTTATTAAAGAAAATGAAAGTGAAATGCATTCTAAAAAGCTAACTAAATCAAATGAAAGTCAAACACATTCAAACAAAGCTATTGAAACAAATGAAAGTCAAATACATTCACAAAGCTAATTGAATCAAATGAAAGTTAAACACATTCAAACAAAGCTAAATGAATCAAATAAAAGTCAAACACATTCAAACAAAGCTAATTGAATCATATGAATGTCAAACACATTCAAACAAAGCTAATTGTATCAAATGAAAGTCAAACACATTCAAATATAGCTATTTAAATCAAATGAAAGTGAAATGCATTCTACAATGCTATTTAAATCAAATGAAAGTCAAATACATTCTATAAAGCTATTTGAATCAAATGAAAGTCAAAACATTCTACAAAGCTATTTTCAAATGAGAGTCAAACACATTCAAAGCTATTTTAATCGAATGAAAGTCAAATACATTCTACAAAGCTAATTGAATCAAATGAAAGTCAAACACATTCAAACAAAGCTATTTGAATAAAATAAAAGTCAAATACATTCTATAAAGCTAATTGAACCAAATGAAAGTAATAAACATTCAAACAAAGAATTTGAATCAAATGAAAGTCAAACACATTCAAATAAACTATTTAAATCAAATAAATGTCAAATACATTCTATAAAAGCTATTTGAATCAAATGAAAGTCAAACACATTCAAACAAAGCTATTTGAATCAAATGAAAGTCAAATACATTCTACAAAGTTAATTGAATCAAATGAATGTCAAACACATTCAAACAAAGCTATTTTAATCAAATGAAAGTCAAATACATTCTACAAAGCTAATTGAATCAAATAAAAGTCAAACACATT